>NC_056731.1:310898830-311088830 GCF_019279795.1 Protopterus annectens
TATATCATAAACTCCCCATTTTTTAATACTTCACATTTCATTATAGGCTCCCCTACCTCTTCGGTGGAACATAACTGCTTAGGTGATACACCTGCACTGGTTTCTATATCAGTTCCAAGTTCATTGCTGTTATACAAAAACCCATTTTTGGAATTGACACTTGGGATGTAATCATGATGTTCTTCATCATTGAGCTCAATAACATTTAAAGTAACTTCAGACCGCTGTTTGAAATCATCCCCTTCTGAAGGGGCAACAAAGTCGTGATTGCATTTCTCACTACCCAAACATACTTCATTCATACAACTATCAACCATACTGTTATCACAAATACAGAGTACAAAAGAATCCAAAACAAAACGTATATTGAAATCAACAACTAAGTCATTTTGGCAAAACATGTCCATTAATAACGTCGATTCCCTCTCCTCAGTGAATGGTTGTCCACATCGCTCCTCGCTTGAGGCCTCCTGCTTAGAAGCCTCTTTGACCTGCGTGGGTAACTTTCGGTCTCTAAAAAAACAACATCCTCCTCCTCAGTTATTGATGCTACCTTAAATTCTATCCCACCCTCCGTGGTTAACCTTGGTGCATCCATTTCAGCTCTTAAGTCTTTTTTTCCTGGTGGGTATGCTAGCCCCTTCTGATATTCATGAGTGTCTCTGACTAATTTCTTTTGCTTTATAGTTCTACTTTTAGACACAAACATTTCAACTTTATTGATCACTTTATCGAAATTACTCTTATAATCGAAAAACAATAAGTCCGTTGTTATGCTTGTGTGTAATGAATTGATTTCATCACGTAATATAGATAATCTAATGTTGTTGTTACGTATTATAATATCAAGCATTTGCATACCTGTTTGATCAAACAAAGCAAACAGTTCTTTGAAACCGTCTGATCCGATTTCTACCCCCATAGGTAGCTTCCACACACGAAGCCCTCTGGGGACCTGCTTCATCTCCTTGGACTTGGTAAGGAAAGAATTATCAAGTTGCATGGCCCTATATTTTCGGCAGAGATTTTCATATTTGTAAATCTGCTCCCGTAATGAAAGCGGATAATGCTGCTTTTCTCGACCGCTGATACCTCTCACTTCCGGCGCTTCCTGGTTACTCTCAAAACTTGGTGCCTCGAACCAAGAACCCAGTTCATGAACACGGGTTGCACCATTCGGTGAAGCTGAATGCCCTAACCCTGCTGGGTTTCCTCTTCTTGTAACCGCCTCGTTACTATTGTTTAAAACATCGCTGTAGGTGTTGGAATGAGTAACTATTTGCCCCGGGGTGACACCATCAGTCGAGTGCAGAGTGAACAGCCGCACTTCAGAGTCCGTTGGACTGACCTCAACGGCATTCCTCTGAGTTTTGGTTTCTCCATATACCTTGACCAATTTACCTAACACGTTGGTCAGTTCTTTAAGGATATCCTCCATGCCAGATGTAACGCCCTCCAAATAAGTTGCTGAGTGGAACAAAAGACAAAAACCGAAAACCAGGAAACCAAACCAGGATCCACAACTGAGTAAAAAAGGAACGTTGTCCACAACAGCAATTTCAGGATGCAGGAACACCAAAGCATAAGATGAAATCCTTTTATTCCAACAAGTACATACAGACTAAGCGCTTTCACCAGTAAACTGGTATCATCAGAGTGTTAAAACACTAATTCATCCATACTTAAATAGCAAACCAAACGTCATGAATCACTCAATTAATTAATTAACTAATTAATTAGCTTTGCTATAGCCTTTCCCTCTGATCCTGCAGCAAATGCCACCAGTAGTTGCTCAGTTTTTCTTAGAGACTTGGTCCTGTTTAAGTAGAATTTTAGTTGTCCGTGTACGTCCAATGAATGCAGAATCCACTCCCCCTTGTTCTGTGGATTTGGGTAAAATGTTGGCAGGTGAATAGTTTGGTTAAGAGCCACACTGGATACCACCTTAGGCATAAATGAAGGATTGGTCCTGAGGGACACCCTGTCTGGGTAAAATGTAACAAAAGGCTCCACAGCCATGAGGGCCTGTAGTTCTGAAATCCTTCTTGCGGATGTGATTGCCAAAAGGAAAGCTGTTTTCCAAGATAAAAACTTTACATCCGCAGTAGCTGCTGGTTCAAAAGGAGGTAGGGTGAGTTTTTCCAGCACAAAATTGAGGTCCCATGCAGGAGTTGGTTATCTTCTGGGAGGCCTTAAATTTTTGACCCCTCTAAAATACTGTTTTAACAGATGAGAAAAGATGGGAGGCTCCATGTTGTAATGAGCCGAGGTGGCAGAGGCATGGATTTTTATTGAAGAAAAAGATAGGCCCTTGTCAAGCATCTCAGTCAAGGGCCCTTGTCAAGCATCTCAGTCAAGTATTGTAAAATCTGAGGAATATTTGGTTTTATGTCCGTTCCTTGTGCTTGGTTCCAAACACAGAATCTCTTCCATTTATCAGCATAAGATTTTCTAGTACTAGGCCTTCTGGCTTCCAAAATGACATCCATCACAGATTTACTGAAAGGTGTTGTTTGAATAATTACATGATCAGCCATGCTGCCAGGTTCAAAGTATGGAGCTGAGTGTGCAGAATTTGATTGCTCTGCTGAGACAATAGATGAGGTACTTGAGGCAAGTACCAAGGAGGGAGTTGAGACATATTCCTTAGAGTTGGGTACCAGTGCTGGTGAGGCCAGTCCGGGGCAATTAGGATCATTTTTGGTTTTTCCTGTCTGACCTTTAGCAAGACCTTGGGGAGAAGAGGCAGAGGTGGAAATGTGTAGACTTATAGGTTTTTCCAACTGAGGGATAGGGAATCCACTTTCCATGCTTGTCTGTGATAAGTCCTTGTGCAGAATTTGTCCAGTTGGTGATTTTGGGGAGAGGCAAATAGATCTATGTCTGGGCTCCCCCATTTCTCTGTTATCATGCTGAAGACTTCTGGATCCAGTTTCCACTCGTGAGGGTCCATAAGATTTCAGCTTAGGTCGTCTGCCAGAGTATTTTGTTTTCCTGGCAGGAATTAAGCTTAAAGATGTACTTGGTAAATCAAGGCTGTGTCCCACAATGCCATGGCTAGTCTGCAGAGGGGATGGGAATGTGTACCCCCCTGCTTGTTTATGTACCACATAACTGTGGTGTTATCCATCTTTATCAGTAGTTGTCCTGGATGAAGTAAGTCCTTGAAGGCTGTCAGGGCATTATGAACAGCTAGCATCTCTTTCTGGTTGATATGCAGATGCATTTGTTTTGGACTCCATATGCCCTGAATGCATCTCCCCGCCAGGTGGGCCCCCCAAGCATAGTCTGATGCGTGTGTAGTTAGGGTGGCAGGGGGTAGAGTGAATGACAGACCCTTGTTTTGGTGACATGTCTCTTCCCACCAAAGAAACTCCTATTGTAGGCAGAGAATGAGAGGAATCATTGTTTCCAGACTGTGACAATGTTGACTCCATAAACTTTTTAGGTACAACTGAAGTTTCCTCATATGCAGTCTTGAATATGGAATTAGTAGAATGCAGGATGCCATGAACCCCAAAGCCTGCAGAATTTGTCTTGCAGATAACTGGGTTTTTGTTGCCATCTGTTTGAAGTATATAGTCAGTTGCCTTTGTTTGTCTGGTGTAAGGTAAGCCATCTGGGCTGTTGTATTCAAGCTTGCACCCAGGAATGTAATTTTTTTGAGAGGGTACCAGTTGTGATTTCTTTTCATTTATTGTATACCCTAGGCATGTTAGAAGCCTTTTTACAAATGCCAGATGCTAAAGAAGAATGTCCTTGTTTTCTGCTTGAATGAGACAGTCGTCCAAGTAAGGATAGATTTGTATGCTTCTTTGTCTGCAAAATGCAATTACTGGTGCCAGGCACTTTGTAAAGACCCTGGGCGCAGTAGATAAGCCAAAGGGGAGTGCAGAGAATTGGTAATGCATAAAACCTGCCTTGAAGCGGAGGTATGTTCTGCACGATTCTCTTATTGGGATATGCAGGTATGCCTCTTAAGTCTAGAGTCACTAACCAAGCGTTCTTGCCCAGCATGGGCAGTAGCTGTTGCAAAGTCAGCATTTTGAATTTTGGGATGTCCAAGAACATGTTCAGAATCGATAAGTCCAGTATTGGACACCAGGCATTGTCTTTTATGGGTACCAGGAACAGTCTGGAATAAAACCCTTGTCCTTTTTCCTGTTCTGGCACTGGTTAAATGGCCCCCATATCCATGAGGGACGTCACTTGTTTCTGAGCCTCTGTCCATTGATTTTGTGGCAGATCTGGCCAATAGTTTGGAATTGACAAAGTATGGAAATTAAATCTGTACCCCTGTGGTACTATGTTTAATACCCACTTGTCCTGCGTAATTAACTGCCAATTTTGAGCATGAAGTGCTAATCCCCCCCCCCCTCAATGGGGCTGCCAAAAGATAAGTGCTTTGTAATGGTAGAGGGAAGTCATTGAGACTGCTTACTGTAGGGTTGTGCTTTGTTTCCTCCAGATTTGGAGGTAGAGGCACCCCATTGTTTTGACCTGTAAGAACCCTGTGATTGGTATCTAGAGCCTTCTGAGCCCCTGGATTTGCCTTGTGAGGCTCTGTTGGACACATAAATGGACCAGTTTTTAGTAGGCCAGTGTCTACTGAATCTAGGTGGCTGCACTTGTAAGAAATCTTTTACAGTTTGCATAGATTTAGCTTTGTCTTCCATTTTCTTTAAAACCTCTTCTGCCTTACTACCAAACAATGTATCATGCTGTAAAGGTGCATCCAGCAATTTAGCCGTAACATGATCAGGCAGATTTTGCTCCTTGAGCCAGGCATGCCTTCTAATCACAGATCCAGTAACTGCGGCCCTGCAAGAGGCCTCCAGGGAATCAAAACCACATTGCAAAGTATGCTTTCCAACCTGTTCTGCTGCATGCAATAATTCCTGTAATTCTTTATTTTCCACACAATCAGAAATCATCATTTTCTGTTTCAATAAGCCCATAACATGCTGTTGATATTTAAGCATATGGAACTGGCAGTTTAAGGCCCTAATTGCCAAGGTAGCAGACGTATAAACTTTCTTTCCCCATCTATCCAATGCCCTGGAATCTCTATCAGAGGGGGTAGGATTTTTGGCTGTAGAGGCCTTTACACCTTTGGGACCCTGTGAGATAGTTCCAGGATCAGCAGCAGGATTTTTGAATAAAAATTTGTGGGAGTCAGGAACCCTGTAATATCTGTCTGGCTTACTAGGAGCTGGAGGTAGGGAATCAGGAGCCATGCTCGATTCCGAAAACACATCATCAACAATGTCTAATACAGGAGGTATAGCCAAAGGCCTATACTTAGGAAGAAGAAGAAAATCCCTAAGCCTCTTCTTTGATTCAGAGAAATCCTGACTCTCCCAATGAAAATGTTCCCTTAAAGTATGCAAGGTTTCTCCAAAAGAATAATCCTCAGGAGGAGATGCAGATGGAATGGACTCTTCTGCATCTAAATCCTCATAGGGTGGTATAGAAAATTCCTGATCAGAAGAGGAATCAGAAGAAATAGAAACCTGATCTGAAGATTCATATTCAATGTCTTGCCTAGGCCTCTTAGGGGGGGGGTTGGGAACCCCTGATCAAGGTAATTAAGTCCTCAGCCATTTTAATCATCTGTTTTTTTTTAGGCATAGGGTCCTAAGCACGTGGCTCATGCTTCAGTTTTTTAGACTTAGAAGTTGTTTTTGTCTTTGTTTTTGAAGCTGGCGTCGGTTTTATATAGAAATGTTGAGGCCTGAAAACACCCTCAGAAGCCGGTGCCTGCTCAGCGACTCTGGACCCATCCGAGGGAGAGACATCCACGGGTACAATACTCTGAGAATCCCGGCATACCGGACTTCGCATGGGTCTCGGTAGAGGCCTGCGACTCAAAAGTAGCGGGTATCAGGGGCTGCAAAAGCGCCTCATTGAGTACCGGCGACTGGCTTAGGAGACGTTTCATTGGTTTTGGACGTTGACGGTCTGTCTCTGTCTTTTTCTTTGCGTTTTTTGTGAACCCCAGTAGTCGGATTGCTATCCAACGACATTTCGGGGTAGTTAAATCTGGATCCAAAATATTCTGACGCAAAAATATACCGACGCTTACTAGAGCGTTGGTTAAATCTAGCACAAAACCGACAGCAAGGCATGTTATGATCAGGGCCTAGGCAAGGAATAAGGTACAAATGAAAATCCTTATGAGGTATTTGCTTCCCACAAGTAATGCAATTATTAACTTTTACTGACAGCGGTAAGGAGCAAGAAAAAGTTTCCCCAACGGGGTTTTGTGTCTTTCGGCTTTTCCCAGTTAGGGGTCGCCACAGCAGAACTCTGATCCGCTAATGATTGGCAGTAGATTTTTAAGTACTGGCTTGCCAGGCCTAACGCACAACCTTCAACGAAGGAACGTCCATTCACCCATGTCGCTACACAGAAGACGCTCTGAGAATTGAACGGGCAATGTCTAACTGTGAGGCGACAACGCTACTGCAGTACCACCAGTAGCTTTAATTGAAGACTTCGGTTCTGAAACTCGAAAACGAAAATTTCAGGAGTCGGCTGACCGGCACTTGCAAACTGCTTCTGCTTCGGGCACCGCGTGGCAAGAAAGACTGAATAAAATGGCATCGACTGCATGTTTTATACCCCTGACGACCTGACATCATGGAAGAAGGGATAGCAACCGATGCAGGACCCAAGACTTTGTTAATCAGGCCGACTGAGGGTAACCTGCCAGCAGATTACCCAAATGTAATGACTGCAACAGTGAAACCCCAAGAACATCCTCGGAACCGGGGTCACACCCCACACAGACGAGCTGACTCCCAGACCAGGAGTCTCAAGAGGACTGTGGAGCGTGAGGGGAGGTGGATTCCTGGAAGGTGCCATGTGGAAAAAATTGGCGTGGAACCAAGAATGCCTACCCTCACGGCACAGCCACTAGCCTGAGAAGGGCACAGTGCCCAGTGCACCGAGGGCCACAAGGACAACTCCAGCTCCAAAGTGAGGTCCACTGTTGGTGTTGAAGGAATGGAAGCTGCTGTCGGAGGAAGGGGCTTCGATGCTTCCCTGGAAGTCGAAGGAGAAGTGCAAGTTGGAGTCTGTGGAGAAATATGGTCACCTGCAAGAGGGAACGCATCTTTAGACGGTTAAGAGAGTACCCTGGCCACAAGCAACTGCTCGAAAAGCCATAACACATCCTGTTCTGAGAGGCTCCTGGTCAACCTCAAAGAGAGACCTAATGAAGATTCTGACCTGTGTAAAAAGGGGCTATACTGGCTTCCTGCAAATGGATCCAGGGAATGAGAGCACTTGGTCCTTCCTAGTTCTTGTGGTGCAGAGCCCAGAACCGAAGGTGTCTGCACCACGGAGAATGGTGTCGAGGTTATCTGCGCCAACAAAGGCAGCGCCATAGAAGTCGAGGGTGTCTGCACCATACAGGGTGGTGTGGCAAATGTCTGCACCGATGAATATGGTGCCATTGAGGAAGGTGTCTGCACCAGTAACGATGGTGCAGAAAAGGACTGCACCAAATAGCATGTCGGTGCCGAAGGCGTCTGCACTGTAGAGGGCAGTATCCTGGAGGTTGACAGCATCAACAAGGATGGAGCCAAAGGAGTCTGCACTATTGGTGCAGAAGAAGACTGTACCTGTAGAGATGGTGCCAATAAAGGCTACGACGAAACTGTCAGAGTTGCAAGTGTCTGCACCAGGAACTCCAGTGCTGGTGGCGATAAAGAGGACATAGCTGGTGTAAGAATCAACTGGGGCGGTGCCAAGGCTGGGGCCAAAAGGACCACAGATGGCAGCACCGGGCTCGAAATTTTTACCTTTTTGTGAGTCGACTCCTTACGATCTCCAGAGGGAGATGAAGTGAGCGACCTCAAGGAGAAAGAAGAAGAATGCCTCTTATGGGGTTTAGCAGGAGGGGCTGAGCCCTCTGACCCAGAGATAGCCTCACAGAAAGGAGTTTTAAAGAGGCCTTTTAGAATTAATTTATTCTTACTTTCATTGAGAGTCCTAGTCAAAAAAATTTCTATAAATCCCACACGGAGGGTCCACTGAAAGGTGGGAAACATTCAAGCAATAGACACATAAATCATGGCCATCAGAAAGCGGTAACTTACAGCCGCATTCTGTACATTGTTTGAAACTAACACTACTTTTCTTATCCGATATAATGATATCAAGGGAGAAGTACGACAATACCAAGAGGTTAAGAAAACTACCCAGAAGGGTAAGAAAGGGAGAGAAGGATTACCAACGATGATAATGGAGAATTACCTCAAAGGTAAGAAAAGAAAAATTACTATAGGGACAGAGTCTCAAAGTTGCGATAGGGTAGGAGGATAGAGATAGTAACTAAAATAAAACTAACACTAACAATGGAAAAACTTAAAAAAATTGTTCACTTCGCTGAGACAGAATGGCTTGACATGGCTGTAAAACAATGCGACAAATGAGATCTGGGGTAACAGGGAGCAGAGCATTGTGGGTAGGATCTTGGCTCAAGAGTTTTGGCTGACGCGAGCTTGGTTTGAGGCCGGCTCGGTTCAGAGGATGGAACCGATAACCCATCAGTAAGGAATGAACAAAGATTAACAACATCAGATTAATAATTATGGAGAAAATATCACCAGTCAGCAGTAGAAAAAAGCATAGGAGTTTAGTTATCATATAAGGAGAAGGAAGAGGTTAGGTTATAGAGCAGGTACATAGACAGGAAGAGTCGAGATGATTTTTTCAGTATTTGTCAGCAATACATTTCTTTCTTTCTTCTATGACAATGAAGGGCTCTCCTTAACTTGAATTTTTTTCTGAACTAACCAAGTTCAGCTTTAGGGTCAGAGCTGAATTTGGTTAGTTGTAGTCATAATGTTTGGGTGTATTCCCAAAACTTGTCCAGCATGATGGGAAGTTGGCTAATTTCCTTAAGAAGGCTGCAGGAGGCCCTGCAGAATAGCTGTGATGAAACCCAAACTACCCTAGATAGCATGTCTAGTCTGTAATGCTTAAAAAAGGCATGCACAGAAGACTGAATGGCTGTCTCCTTGATGGCCTGAGCGTCTATCCTCATAATAAAAGCAATCGTGGCCACAGTAATCCTGACAGATCATGGACTGATATGCCAAGGCAGTCTTTCTATGGGCATGATAGCAGAAGGCAATGCAGTTAGACATTTACAGATTGTCTGTTTAGAGACTGGATTCACCTTCCTTATTAGCAGCAAAAGAAGAAAAAATTACCTAGTCTTCCTTGGGTCCTTGGTTCTATTCAAGTAATATTTCAATTGTCTGTAAATATTTAAACAATGCAAAATCCGTTATTCTATATTCTAGGGTTAGGAGAAAAAGCCAGGCAAACCAGACAGACAGTCTCATTCAATTGTAAAATAACTATGCCCAAAGGAAGAGTTTATATGTAAACTAACTGCCCCTGGGGAAAAGCTAAGAAAAACTCCTTACTCATAAGGGTGTGAAGTTCAGGAATTTTTCCTTGCTGATGTTACAGTCATGAAAAGGACATCTTCCATGCTAGGCATTTAACAGAAGTCCAAGCAACAGTTCAAACAGGAACTGTGTTAATCTTTCCGGCACAAAGTTCAAATGCTATGGTGGAAAGTACAGGTGTGTACACTTACCATAAATGTAGACGTTCGAGTGTATTCACTGTTGCAGTCCTGACTTATGGGATTTCCTGCTTTGGAAGCCCTTGGTTGGCCCGACTACCAGAGTAAAAATCTCCCTCCTCCCTGGGCTGGCAGACACCCTAACCTGATGTCAGGACAGCTGGGTATAAAGGAAGTCAGCAGACGACATGACATCGTTTTTTTTCTGCCCCTAGAAGGTAGGAGCCCCATAGATGAACCTTAAGCAAGGGACAAGGTTAGAGGAAAGGAGGCCTGTAGGGCATCCCTGCAAAGGGTCCTCTGTACGACGAGGACAGAGAAATAAGCTGTTACTGTAAGAAGAATAGGGGGGATGGAGGGAGGAAAAGACTACAAAAGTGAATACACTCGAACATCTACATTAATGGTAAGTGTACACAACTGTACTATGTTGTGTTCCAATGTTGCAGTCCTGACTTATGGGATGATTCCCAAAGCTGAGATGAGGGTGTAAGGTGCCTTAATGGGAAGAGAGGATCCCCTGCAAGATGGCAGTGGCAAATCCTGCTCTGGACTTGGAGAAGGTTAACTGGTGGCAGTGCTTGGTAAAGGTATGTACTGACGACCAGGTGGCTACTTCTAAAATGTCTTTGGAAGGTACTCCCCCCCCCCCCCTTAGGGATGCAGTGGAGGTAAAATTGGCCCTAGTTGAATGGGGTTCTGACAGATTCAGGAGACTTTTTGCTGTGGTAGGTGTAATAAAAGGAAATACAGTAGGAGATCCACTTTGGAGACTGGTTTTCCTTCAGAACCCATGGCAAAGGAAACAGACAAACAGTTGTGATTTTCTGAATATTTTAGTCGTGTCAAGACAGCAGCAAAGTTGCCTGTGTACATCCAAGGAGTGAAGGATTCTTTCTCCCTGATTCTGTGACTTACGGAAGAAAGCAGGCAAAATGTATAGTTTGCTTCAGGGAAGTGTCCGTGACCACCTTGGGCATACAGGAAGGATTAGATCTGAGGGAAACTCTGTCTGGGTGGAAAATAAGAAAGGGTCCCACTGCCATGAGAGCTGCAACTCAGACACCCTCCTAGCTGAGGTGATAGCCAATAAAAGGGCAGCCTCCCAGGTCAAGAATTTTAAATACGTGGAAGCAGCTGGTTGAAAGGGGGTAAAGTCAACTTTTCTAGAACAAAGTTGACATCCCAAGGAGGAGTGGGTGGCCTCCTGGGAGGTCTGATGTGCAGCACTCCCCTAAGGAACTGCTTCATTAGGGGATGGGAAAAGATAGGAGGAAGATTAGGGATGTAGGCTGAAATGGCAGGTGTGTATCTTAATGGATAACAAGGGTAGGCCTCTGCCCACCAAGACAGCCAGATACTCCAAAATGGCTAAAATGTTCATTGAGACAAGGTTGAGGCCTTGCTGCTGACACCAAATACAGAATCTTTTCCACTTGGTGGAGTATTTTTTTCCTAGTACTGGGTCTTATAGACTCTTGGAGGATATTAAATACCTGACTACTGGAGTGCTCTGGGTAGAATTTTGATGAATTATCCAGGCAGAGAGTTTGAGAGTCTGCAGGTTGGGGTGCATGAATTCTCCCTTTGCCTGAGTTAGCAGATCCACCCTCTTGGGTAACTGCCACGTTTTTTCTTTGGTCAAACTCAATAACAGGGAGTAGCACAGCTGCCTGGGCCAGTCTGCAGCTATCAGGATGACCCTCGGTCCCTCTTCCCTGATTTTTAAGAGGACCCTTGGAAGGAGAGGCAGGGGAGGAAATGCATACAGAAATACATGGCTCCAGCGGAAGAAACATCTGTCCTCAAGGCTGTGTGAAGTTTGCTCCTGGAACAGAATTTTTTTTAACAGACCATTTTCATCTGTGGCACAGAGGTCTGTTTGAGGGATCCCCATTTCTGGACTATACTGAAAAATGTTTCCTGATGTGGCTGCCACTCATGGGGATCCATTAAGTGTCTGCTGGGGCGGTCTGCTAGACTGTTCTGAGCCCCAGGAAAGTACTGAACCATCAAGTGCAACTCCATAGCATCAGCTGTTCCCCAGATCTGCACTGCCAGCCAGCAAAGAGGGTAGAAGTGGGTGTCCCCTTATTTATGTACCACATGACTGTAGCATTGTCTGTTTTGATCACTAACACCTTCGGTTTCCGGTGATCCTTGAAGGCCACCATGCCCTTCTGCACTGCCATCAATTTCTTCCAATTTATGTGCTTGTGTCTGAGTCGCTCTTCCCATTGGCCCTGGGATAGGAGGTGCTGGAAATGGGCTCCCCAGGCTGTCTGACACATCCATGGTTAACGTTTGACCCTTATGGATGAACCTGAAGGGGAGACCCTGGTTTTGTGCACATGCTCGTGCCCAACATGACAATTCCTCCCTGAGGCAGTGAATTAGATGGATTTCCATCTCCAGGGACTGAATACTGGGCACCACAGATTCTTGTGGTATCAGTGAAGCTTCCTCAAGTGTAGCCTGGCCAGCGGGATCATTAGTATACAAGATAACCATGTAGCCCAGCTCTCTGAGAAGTTCCTTGGCTGTAAAGCACTGCCTCTGCATAATGTCCTGGAAGTGCTGGGTTAAGAAGGAAGCCTTGTCTGGGGGCAAAAAGGCCTTCTGGAGGGAGGAATCCAGTAAAACCCGGAAAACTTTCCTGTTGGAAGAGTATGTGTTGGATTTGCTGAGGTTTATGGTGAACCCTAGGGAGGAGAAAGTAGGATCTGGGTAAAGACCAAATACTTGAAGAGCTTGGACTGGCTCACGGCCTGAATGAGGCAGTCATCCAGATAAGGGTAAATATGGATGTCTTTTGTTCTGCAGAAGGTGATCACAGAGGCCAAGCATTTTGTGAAAACCCTGGGAGCAGTAGACAAGCCAAAGGGAAGTGCAGAGAATTGAAAGTGACTGGCATCTGCTCTGAAGTGAAGTGGGATGGGTAGGTAGACATCTTTCAGGTTTAAGGTGACCATTACAGCCTGAGGAGTGATCATGGGAAGAAGCTTTTGAAGACTAAGCATTTTGAATTTTGGAACTAGGAGAGACTGATTTAGGATGGATAGAAACAGGATAGGGTGCCAAGAACCTTCTTTTCTGGGGACCAGGAATAGCCTGGAGTAAAACCCTTTTCCTATCTGGTGGTCTGGTACAGGTTCCACAGAGCTCTGACAGCACAGGTTGTGAATCTGAGCAATGGCCTCTGCCCTTTGGTTTAGTGGCACATCGGGGTAGCCTGAGAATCTTAACTGTTCTCTAAAGTGAGCTTGTAACCATTTGAGACTACTTCCAGAACCCACTTGTCAGAGGGGATGAGGGCCCAGTTTTCCTTGAAAAGGGAAAGCCTTCCTCCTATCTTATCTGGGGGTGGGGGGGATTGGGTGGGAAATAAGTAATTGCTGATCACTGCTTGGGCATTGTGGCCTAGAAATCTCCAGCCTGGGTGTTCCTAAGGACCACTGCCTTGTTGCTGCTGCCTATGAAGCCTTTCTCTTTGGGCTTTCCTCTGACTGGGTTTTGATTAGAAGGGAAAAGACAAATGCTTAGTGGCAAAATTCCTACTGAACCTAGGTCACTGGACCTGGAGGAAGTCTGACAGTCTGCATGGATTTTGCTTTATCCTCCACCTTTATTAACAAAGCCTCAGCATTTAGTCCAAAAAGGGAGTCCTTATCTAGGGGTGTATCTAGCAGTTTAGATTTGACATATTCTGGTAATGTCTGTTCCCTACGTCAAGCATGCCTTCTGATGACCAAGCCAAAGACAGCAGCTTGGCTAGATGCCTCTAGGGCATCAGATCTACAGTGCAAGGAGTGCCTAGCTACCTGGGAACTGGAATAGCAGAGATCTAGCAATTCCTTGGAGGTGTTCTTGTCCTCCAAGGAGGAAATATTTTACTTCATTTTTTTTACAAAATACTCTGCTGGTATTTTATCATGTGGAAATGGCAACTGAGGGCCCTCATGGCCAGGATAGAGGACTTGTAAACCGTTTTCCCCAAACCTGTCAAGGGCCCTGCTTTCTTTGTCTGTTGGTAATGGGTTTTTAGAAGTACTTGCCCTAACTCCTTTGGGGCCTGGGGTGACAACCTCTGGGTCAGTAGAGGGATTCTTAAAAATGAATTTATGTGAGTCCAGTACCCTGTAAAACCTGTCAGGTTTATGAGGGGCTGGGGGAAGAGAGTCTGGATTGAGAGACGATTCCATGAAGACACCTCCTACCACTTCTAAAAGTGGAGGAATAGCTGGGTTCCTATTAACTTGTCGAACACTCAAGAGTGAATGCTCTTTGATCGACAGCTAATAGATGAAACCATAAAAATTAAAACGGCCGGAACAGTGATTTTTTCCCAGAGGAAAAAAATCTCTGGGTCATTGTCGAGACTTTACAGTTTCCTCCACTGTGGTGCGATCTCATAGTTAGTATATGTAAGTAGGGGGGTGTGGGTGGCACAGCCCCCCATGTTTTGGGGTGTGGGGGGGGCAAAGCCCCCCAATTTTATTTTATTTGTGGGTTGTTTTTCTTTTTTCGGAACAGCAATTTTTTTCCCCTGGGAAAAAAAATCGCTGTTCTGGCCATTCGACTTTTTGTAGTTTCGTCTATTAGCTGTTGATCAAAGAGCGTTCACTCTGAGTGCTCGACAAGCTAACAGGAACCCGGAATAGCCATGGGTTTTGTGTTGTGGGAGACCAACGAACTCCTTGACTAGGGTGTTTCAAAAAAATTGTTTTTCTGTAACCATTTTGTATAGGTTTCTAAAATGTGAAGTCTGGTGAGTTATGTATGCAAAAAATTTGAATTGTCTGACTTCATTAAGTGACAGCTCACAGCATGTTAAAAATGACACCGTTTCCAGTACCGCTAACTGCATTCCAGTGTTCTATTTATCTATCTCCAGTCAGTTTTATTTGAGCTTCCATAACCTCCTGCAACCTACTTTACTTATTTAAAACCTTGGGCACTATTTAATTCTATTTTCATTGTTCAAAACTCTATGCCGTTTCCTGTAAACACTGGAAGAAATGAAATGCAAAGATAAAGAACAGCTGAAAATAGAAGCTGGAGAGCTAACGGAGCCAGAAGACAGTAGTGAACATGAAAATGATGATGATGCAGCAGCAAACATGTCAAATACCACCAGAATTTAGTAACTAGCAGACAGCCTGTCAAATGAGTGAGCACACTAGATGTAGAACTGCCTGAATCGGTATCCAAAAAACGACGAATGATCCTCTTTTTGTTGCCAGCTTGGACCGCACAAGAATAACTTCTCGCCAAACGGTGCATATTGTTGCACTGGCGCTGCAAGCGGCTGACATTGACTTAAATGATCTGGTCATGTCCACAAGTTCAATACACAGAGCAAAGCACGCTGCACGACAGTCCATTGCTGAGAAAGTAAAGCAGCAGTTGCAACCATCAACACCTATGTAGTACATTTTGATGGGAAGCTGTTAACTCAAGGTGATGGAGAATTTGCTGATTACATGCCAATTGTTGTTAAACGTCGAAATACTGAAAAACTGCTGGACATACCCCAACTTCCATCAAGCACTGGTGAGCTGATGGGACAAGCAATGGTACAGACATTGCATAGCTGGCCAGGTGTTCCACAATGGCTAGCCAGTTTGTGCTTTGATACTACCTGTGCCAATACTGGTATGCACACAGTTGCTATCACAGTGATTCAGCAAGCATTTGAGAAACGACTCTTGTTTTTACCATGCAGACATCACATTTTAGAAATTATTTCTTTGGCAGTGTTTGACATGTTCTTCCCATCTTCAGGACCACAAACAGCAGATTTTAGAAGATTTAAAGAACACTGGAAACTTCCTGACTTGAATGCATACGCACCACTGGTTAAGGAAACTGGAGGTAATGGATGTCTGTTAGACTGTGAGAAATATTGGCTAGCTGAGATGTGAAGTGAGGTTGTTGCACTACTGCGAGACAAGCTGTGTGAAACACAGCCTCTTGATGACTACCTTGAATTTCTCAAGCGGTCACTGCTCATCCTCGATGATAAACCGCAAGGTGAAGCATTTGCTTTCAGTCCACCTGGTGCATACATACCATTGTGCCAGATGGATGGCAAAAGGCATATACTACCTTAAAATCTACTCCTTCTGGGAGCAGTTTAGATTAACTACACAGGAAATTCAGGCTTTTCGCCGAATCTGCCTCTTCACAGTGGCAGTGTAGGTTAAGGCATGGTTTTCAGATACTGACACTTGCAATGCTCCACTCAATGATCTTTGCCTGTTGCAGACACTGGGGTAGCTTACAGCTATGGACAACCAGATGGCTCAAGTTGCTTTGCAAAAGCTCAAGGGACACCTTTGATATTTGAGTAAAGATCTCATAGCACTGTCTTTGTTCTCAGATCGAGTGTGGAACGAAGAGAAAAAAGAAATTATGTATTCGTCATAATGTTCCATCTGAGTAGTTGTACTTCATTTGTTTTCAACCTGTGGGAACACGGATCCAGATCGGATCTGAGTCGGCAACTTCATAAGCATATGCACCAAGCTCCTCCTCTACCCATAATACACCACCACTACCTTCCTTCCCTCAGATCGACTTTGCTGCACCCTAAACCAAAAAAACCTGACCCAATACACCTTACTGCACATAACTTTTCCAACCTCATGAAACATAGACCAAAGCCGCTAAAGTGCACTCTGCTACATGCCAAGACGTTACGGCCAGGGGGAAGGAGGGGGGATGGTTGAAGATAAATGAAGTACAACTACTCAGATGGAATGTTATGATGAGTACATAAATTCTTTATCTGAAGTAGTTTACTTCATTTGGTCTTCAACCTGTGGGACAGAGTCCCCAGCTACTTATACACCTGGGTGGCCCTCATGGAAGGATATTCCGGAGCAACTCTGAGCCAAAGGAAGCTCTCCCTCTAGATATCAAATCCAATTTATAGTGAGAAATAAAGGTATGAGATGAGGACCAAGTAGCCGCAGAACAAATGTCATCCAAGGATACCCTAGACCAAAAGGCTGCAGAAGTAGCCATGGACCTGGTGGAATGAGCGCTAACCTGACCAGAAGGAGACAAGCCTTTGTACTTGTAAACCTGAAGGATGCAGAGAGAAATCCATCTAGCAATGGTCACCTTGGAAAAGGGTTTACCCAAAAACGGTTTAGAGAAGGACACAAACAACTGGTCAGAATTACGAAAGGGTTTGGTTCTGTGTAAATAGAAACATAGTTGTCTATGAACATCTAACAGATGTAACTTGTATTCACCCTTATTTTTGAAATTTGGAAAGTAAACAGGTAAATTGATAGTCTGATTGATACTGGTCTCAGAAGCCACTTTTGGAAGAAAGGCGGGACTGGTACGAAGAGAAACCCTGTCCTTATGGAAAACCATGTATGGAACCTTGACAAACAATGCCTGAAGTTCTGAGACCCTCCTAGCTGAGGTGATAGCCACTAGGAAGGCCGTCTTCCAAGATAGAAAGATCTGCTGTTGCCACCGGTTCAAAAGGGGGGGGCAACCAGAGCTTGCAATACCATAGTAAGGTCCCATAAGGGATAGGATCTTTGACTGGAGGATGCAAGAGAAATGTACCTTTGATAAAGGCTTTGCACAATCTGGAAGAAGCCAAAGAAGCCATGTTTTCACCAATGTGGAAATTGGAAATGGCAGCCAGTTGAACTTTCACGGAAGATGAGCTAGCCCCTTGTTGAAAAATGTTTACCAAAAAAATCAAGGATAGCCTGAATTGGAGCCATGAAAGGGTCTAAATCCCTTTGAGAAGCCCAGATGGAAAAGTGGTTCCATTTGCTATGGTAAATCTTCCTGGTGGACAATTTATGGGCTGTCACCAGAATCGTCTTGACCGAAGAAGAAGACAAACCAGGAGTCCTAGCAATTAAGGGAACTGGAGCAGCCAAGCCGTGAGCTTCAGACTGTCCAGGTTCAGATGAGGGACCCTCGAGGGGTAAGAGAAGAGATCCGGACGGGGATAGAAGATCCAAGGAGGAGCTACAAGATGAGACCAGAGGAAGGGAAACCATACCTGGTGAGGCCAAAATGGGGCAATGAGAATCACTTTGCTCCCCAGTCGACACGCCTTCTGGAGGAACTATGGGATAAAAGGTAAAGGAGGGTAAGCATAAAGAAGACCAGGAGGCCAAGCATGAACTAGGAGTTTCTGGGGGATTCCCCCGATGGGGGGTTCAGAGCGAAGAACTTGCTGTGCTTCGCATTGGAAGGAGATGCGAAGAGATCACTGCAAGGCTGACCCCAATGTAGCAAAACATAAGCCTCTTAACTTCCCTTAAGGATTCCTCTCAAACCTCTTGTAAGAACAGATCCAAACACAAACGAAACAGAGTCCAAACTGGCCGTAATCTTTTATTATAAAACATAAGCGCTTTCAGGTTAAAAAACCCTTCATCAGACAAACTTCACATAACCACGACAGTCTTTAAATACTAAAACTATTTTAAAAAACAACCAGTCACCTTCTGTACTTGACCTGCCTTTTCTTTAGGTCTGGTTTTAAAGGTACAGAACTATTTAACCCAGGTGAGTTATCAGCATCCAACTGTATGATCCATCTTAATTCTGCATACTTTGTATCATTAACAATGCCCCCCCCCTTTTTTCATCTGTGCAACATGCAGAACCACAAAAACAAAAGTGTGATCTGGAAAGCTAGCAACATGCTGGTATAATGCAGTGTGTTTATCCTTCTGTCTAATGGATGACAAGGCGATGCGAAGAGATTGCAGCAAGGCCGACCCCACACTAGAAAGATCTGCTCTGCTACTGAAGGATTCAGAGACCACTCGTAAGGCATCAGAACAGTCCAGTTTAGTTTGTCCGCCAGTATGTTGGACCATCCCACAATGTGCGTTGCTACTAGGAAATGACTGGTGGAGATCGCCCATTCCCAAACTCTCATGGCCTCACAACAGAGGGAGTAGGATCTGGCCCTCCCTGTCTGTTGATGTACCAGACCACCAAGTTGTCTGACTGAATTGCAATAGTTCCTAGAGGGAGAAATGCATGAAGGGCCTGCAACACTAAAAGGACAGCCCTCATCTCTAGAGCACTGATATGCAAACTGGTCTTGATTGGGGACCACATGCCTTGGACAGTCCTTCCTGAGCAATGCCCCCCCCCCCCTAGCTGGGAGGCGTCCGTAGTCACTGTGGCTTGGGCAGGGGCTGTGTCAAATGGTCATCCCTCGAGTATTTATGAAGAATGCATCCACCAGAGGAGGGACGCCCTACAGACTTTGCTTATCTGTATCGGATGTGTCAATGGAAGATCCAACATAGACCATTGCACTGCTAGAGTCCACTGTAGTACTTGCATATGGAAACGAGCACAAGGGAGAAGCGTAATCGTTGCTGCCATAGAACCCAGGGCCCATAAAACTGACTTTGCTGAAGGCAGATGGGACTGATAGATGAAGGCGACATGAATGCGTAAGCTTCGAATTCTCTCTGAGGTCAGGAAGACTTTTGTCTGCAAAGTGTCTATCTGTGCTCTGATGTATTCTGTAACCTGGACAAGGTTTAGGAGAGATTTGGCTGTGTTGACTGCAATTCCTAGCTGGTGTGCAAGACGTAGGAAATAGTCTCTGGTCTGACAAAGTAGATGGTTAGTGGGAGCATCAAGGAGCCAATTGTCCAGGTAAGGGAAGACCTGGATTCCCTGAAGCCTCAGGTGAGCCGCTACCACCGCCATTACCTTGGTGAACATCCTGGGGGCTGTGGTGAAACCAAAGAGTAGGGCTCAAAACTGGTAATGATTAGACCTAGCCGGAAGTGGATGAACCTCCGGGAGCTTCTGCGCATCTTTATGTGATAGTAAGTATCCTGGAGGTCTATCGATCACTTCCAGTCACTCTCTTGCAGGTAAGGCAGGATGGATTGTAACATGACTATCCAGAACTTCTTTGTGGCAACTGACAGGTTCAGGGTTGACAGGTCCAGAATGGGCCTCAAGTCCTCCATCTTTTTTGGCACCAAAAAGAACCAGAAATAGATGCCCGATCTGGACTTATCTTGGGGGACGGGTTCGATGGCTCGCTTCTTTAGCAGCTTGATTACCGCTAGTGCTGCTGCCTCCCTTTGTACGGGTGGTACATCTGGGAGGTGTTTGGGTGGAGTGGGAGAAATCACAAACGGGATTGTATAACCTCTGGATATAATCTGAAGCACCCAGTAGTCTGATGACACAGACTCCTATGCCGTCAGGTGCAATGACAGGCAACCCCCGACTGCCTCCAGAACAGAGCAGTCGGGCAACCCTCAGGGCTGTTGCACGGGCCTGTCTGAGAAAGGTTCTCGAGACCCAAAATTCCTTGGACTACCTTTGCCTCTAGGCCGGCACCTGTCTGGTCCCCCTCTGCCTCTAGGGGAAGAAGAGTCCTGAGTGTCCCGGGAATACTGAGACTTCAGGAAACACATCATCTTTTGCCCTCGCTGATTCAGAGAAAAGGATCTTTGAGGGTTCGAGAAGTGAATCCCGATGGCAGACAGTCTCTTCCCATCCTTCTCACTCTGGACCAAAGTGTCACGGACAGTCTTTCCAAATAGGGAAGAGCCATCATAAGGGGCAGTCACATAACATGCCTTTAAAGGGTTCCATGAACTGAACTGACACAACCTAAGCCAGGCGTGACGCCTCATGGCAACAATGAACTCAGCCGCCCTAGCCGCTCCCTCAGTGGTGTGCGAGAAGGGGCGCCTGGACGTATTAGAGACCGCTTTCTCGTGGAGAATGCATGCCTATCCTCCTGCGACATGGACTCTAGGAGCAACTCAGCTAGTTCCTTGACCAGGTCACAATGTAGTCGTGTAACATGGGCCAGATAGTTCAGCGCCCTTATAGAAAAGGTTGCTGATGCATACACCCGCTTCCCTAGGTGATCCATCGTCCTGGACTCTCGGTCAGGGGGATGGACTGTGGAACCCTCCAGAACTAGTTCCTTCTTGGTGGCGGCTGCTACCACCATAGCGTCTACTGAAGCAGAATAGGCCTCCGGTAAACCACCATGGCATAAATTCCAGTACGAAACTGCAGATAAAAACAAAGTTTTAATGTAATATGCTCAGACAGAAAGGGCACTTTCAAGTGCCAAAGGTGTAAAGCTTGCCCTTTCATTGACAGTTCCAATACATTTTCTCTTCCCCATATGAATAAACAATATAAATTCAATGTCTATACAGATTACACTACAGCGCACCTAGCATATTTAGCTATCTGCTGCCAATGTAGTGCCTTCTACATTGGGAAGACTGACCAGCGTTTTAAGGATCGTATACTAAGACACCTAAGAGATATAAGACAAAAGGAATTAAATAATGCGCTTGCTATGCACATAGTTAAAAATCCTACTCATCACTTTCTTTTTAAAGTTATTGCAGTTGTTATCCAGATTAACAGAGGAGGAGATGTCCAAAATCGAAATGAATTACGAGAAATTTGCTGGATCACTAACATGAGAGCAAATCGTCCTCCTGGGCTTAATACCATAGTTCCATTGAAACCAGTGTTGAAAACCAGAAGAAATACCAACATCCACAAAAAGTCCTAAGACATTTCTCACAGTAGTATTTGGGCACAACCAACCTTTTAAGCTGCAGAGGTTTAACATCTTAGGCTACCTCCTGTAAAAATTTATT
Source organism: Protopterus annectens (assembly GCF_019279795.1). NCBI lineage: Eukaryota > Metazoa > Chordata > Ceratodontiformes > Protopteridae > Protopterus > Protopterus annectens. The sequence continues at coordinate 310,920,104 of NC_056731.1, forward strand.
TTTACCATTCGTTTCTCACATCTTTTATATTGTCACTCTTAAGACTAGGATATTTGCATTATATATATATATATATATATATATATATATATATATATATATATATATATATAGGTACACATTAACTTGTTAATTTATATACATGTCTCCTTTTTTCCTTTCTTTCTTACTTTTATTGATAGGCTTACACTGAACTGGAGCTTAATGGATTATATATGAGCGACCCTTTATATTAAGGCCAATTGCTCTGTCAATGTTCATTATATTCTGTAAATTTTGTCACCTATGATATCTATTAGATAACATGCAATATTCATATGTTTGAATATGATGATAGACTGATAAAGGTATATATTCTTATAGAACATTATATAATGATTATTTGTTCCTTACTCACAATATTTAAAATAATTATTTGTTCCTTATTCTTGATTGGTGTAGATAAGTACATCTTACAATGCAATTGGTCAATAACGGATGGGTTCGCCAATTGAGAATAAGCCGACTTACTCGCTGCTCCACCACACAAGTACGTATCTTGTCTTATGTCTTTAGCTATAAGCCAAAATAAAAAGTGTTTCTTGGTTATTGCCTTATGGAGGCTTCAGGGATGACGAACCTTTGATCTAGGTTTTGTTCAATGAAGATACATACTTTATAGTTAATGATGACCTTGTTAGAGATCTGACTAGTCAGCTATGTTATACTTTTATTTATTTTTATTGTGTGTGATTTAGCATATAAAATATTATTGTTCATCAAGGATTGTTTTTTAAGGACTGTCTTCAGCCATGTGGACGTCTTACATGTATATGTATTTTTTAGCGATCCTGGCCTGAATGGGTCATTAATATTCAATAATGGACATACTTCACTGATAGGTCAACTGAGGAGGCTATACTACTCTCTAAACAATATGATTCATTTATCCCTCCTAGTATTTTTGATTGGCTCTGAAGCTTGTTTTTACTGACACAATTGGCTACCATTAGCTAAAATCCACCAATAGCAAATGATATTTTGTCTTCCGCTTGGCTTCGGTGAGAATCCCCGAAGCAAAAGCGGAAACTACGTTTGCATCTGTCTAAAGTTTTCCTTAGCTATAAGAAATATGATTCTTCATATTACTGAACACTAGTGACAATAATATTTTGCTCTGTCTGTGGGATATTTGATTTCTTGATTTTTTGGCAAACACTATTGTTCCGATGGAGCATTATGTGCGTTTTTGATAACTGCAATCACGGGATGGATCTGTTGTTGTTTTTATTACTTAATTTTATTTATTTATGTCTATACATTGATCAAGATGAAATGATACTAAAGATTAATGTAATGCGTTACTTTTGCTGTCATAATTAAGTAGGGACAGAGTCTTTGATCTGGAGGATCCATTTTGTGGCTACGCATTTTTGAAATGTGCAAGGAATTTATCTTTGTTGCAGATGATTGGGCTTTTTAGGGTCTATCTTTTACAATGTGATTATTGTTTTTTGTGCTGAGCCGTCTAACAGGTTAAAGAAACTTATAATGTAACTATGGCTATCGAATAGCTTAATGCCTTGAAAGTTAAGCAGGCATTCTGAGTGGTTCATCAGACTTTTACGCCCCCCCCCTCCATGACTGGAGATCAGAAATAGCAAATCAACATACATCTAGTACTAGATCTTTAGTTGCGGAACCATCCAGAATCAATGCGATAGGTTATAAGCAGCTGCTTTGATAAGTTCATTGGATATGTTATAACCAATAAGAAATGTGATTTAATGAATCTGTATGTTTATGATTGGTCAGATGTAAATTATTCTCTGACACTATGATTTTCATTGGTCACTTGTTCTTTTAAAAATGTAAGCATCAGTCCTAAAAATTCACGATCTGAAGAAGGCTAGTTGCCGAAAGCGCTTATCGGATTTGAAAGGACTTATTTTATTGTTTAGTTTTATCTGATGTTCAACATTAAAACATTAAAACTTCATTTTTATCTGCAATTTCGTAGTAGAATTTTTGCTGTGGTGGTTTACTGGAGGTCTATTCTGCTTCATTTCTATTTTTCCACCTGTATCCTTTAACAGTGTAAGAAGAGTTTTTTTCTTGTTTTACCATAGCATCTACTAGGGACTCTATTCTAGGCAGGTCTGTCCGCAGGTCTATATTAAATCAGCAAACCCTTAAAAAAGCGAACACTGATTTATCGACCCAAAGTAAGAGAAAGCTTATAATCCTGAACACTGAGAACAGCTACTTCACCCCCTCACACCTCCCCAACTTAAATATACCAACTCTGAGATCGCACTACAGTGACGAAAACGGCAAAATAACGAAGGCAGCCAAGCGACTTCTTTTCCCTGGGAAAGAATTTGCTTATATTCCGTTTTGTGCTTTCAAGTTCGATCAACACGTATTCGAAAGAATACGTCTTCGATCATATAATAGGGAACCCTGTTCGCAGGGGGGCTTAAAATTTTATCAGGGCACTTTGGAATTGGCTCCACTGTGTCCGGTTCCTTCCAAGCCCGCGAGGAGACCAAGTCCACTAAGGGATCCGCGCCGAGGGGGGGAGGGGGGAGACACCCAGGAAGTAGACGGCCCATGCCGAAGGCCTCCAGGAACATAGACTCATCCGAGGAAGGTTTTGGGGTGGGCCAACCTCCCCGCTGGCGCAATAGTTCCATGATGTCTCCAAAGGAGACATCCTCGGAAGGTGATCTGGGGGAAACTTCCCCTTCCTCCAAATCAGTGCCCTCAGTGAGGGACTCCAGGGAGGTGTCCAAGTGCCTCCTCTTGCACGTATGCTTGCAGGGAACCTCTCCGATGGGGCTCTCCGGAGCGGGCTTGCAAACCACCTGATGTTCCTCAAGGGGAATAGTCTGGGGCGCCCCGAGCACAGGCTGTCCCTGCGGTAAAATGATGGGAGCCGCACCCAAAGCAGACTGAGTCGGGGCAGAGTCTGAAGAGACAGTCAGAGGTCTCGATCCATTGGAGAGAACCCTTTCCACCATGTCAAATGCAGAGGGTGAGCAAGCTTCCTGGGATGTCAGTAAGGGAGCTGCTCTCCCCGGATCTGACGAGGGGATCAGAGCTGGGCCCAAAGGAGACAGAGCGCTGAGGAGATGGCTGTGACCTGACAAGGTCACCGTCAACAGGAAAAGTTCTACCCCCTCAGATCCAACGCCCAGACTATGGCTCAGAGAGTCACTCGGATCAGAGCTAGTCGGATCATATGGGCTCCAGGTAACTGCCAGCGTTGAGGTAGCAGGTACCATCGGAGCCAGCCCCCTGACTCCAAAGCCTCTCAGATCCAGATACTCCGAAACCGGAGGTCAGTTCGGAGAAGGAGAAACAGGTGTAAAAGAAGGGAAGCAAGCTCCCTGCTCCCGAGACAGAGGGGGCTGGCAAGACTCTCATCTGGATTTGTGTACGAATAAATCTCATTATTTTATCCATGTCAGTTTGGATAAACTGTGGGTGGACCGCGACAATGCCATGGAATCCGACCTGGCTGGTCATGTTCCAAAGCCCTAGAAGATGACCTAGGCTCCTCTGGCTCCGGCGAAAACCTGGGCGATCGGAGCAGAGGGGAGTCAGATCTAGGTACAGCCTCTATTTTTGGAGGAGTCCTGGCCGGAGCCGAACGGTCAGTGGACCTCTGCCTCTTTCTCCTTTGTGCTCTCTCTCTCTTTCTCTCTGCCCTTACGATGCTCTCCTTCCACAGGCCTAGAGGCAGGAGTGCGAGTCCCAGCCTGGGAGGGAGAGGCAGAGAGACAGGACGCTGAAGAAGTGGTCACAGCCGTGACTGAAGAGGTAGTGGAGGCAATGACCTCCGTTGCAGGAAGGGGACCCTTCAAAACAAGTTTTGCTCTACGATCTTTTAGGGCTCGCAGATTAAAGCCTGCACAAATGCTACAGCCCGTAGAAAGATGGGCTACTACTAGGCAAACAACACACAGTGTGTGGCCGTCGGCTGGCGACAATTTATGGCCACACACTGTGCATTTCCTGAATATTTATTTAGGCTGATCAGCCAACCTAAAAAAAAAAAGAGACAAAGCCTCACACCAACCCACCACACGCTCAAAAATACACACACACAGAGCTGGGGACGACGACTAACAAACAAAACATTTTTTTTTTAAACACGACACACCAGCAAGGGAAGGAAAGGGAAAAACCTACACTACTAACACACGCACAAAACTATTGAAAGTTTACCTTAAAACTTCAAAAAAACTACTCAACACCCAGAGCTCAGAGACCACAAAGTGTTAGCCGTGGCAAATGAGATCTGAGGGAAGGAAGGTGGTGGTGGTGTATTATGGGTTGGGGAAGAGCCTGGAGCTCCGAGCAGATGCTTGTGAAGTTGCCGGCTCAGATCAGATCCAGATACGTGTTTCCACAGGTTGAAGTAAACTACTTCAAATCAGCACATTACTGAAGCCTTGAAAAAGCCACCCAGTAAGGAAGATCTAAGAAGAGTCAATGCAAAAGCTGTTGCCAGTTTCCAGGGCATGACCTTATCTGACTTCACAACAGAACGATCAATGAATCTGTTCACTGCTGTCAACATAAACCCATCTTTCCTAACAGCTGATCCTGCAGCATGGAGTGACATGCCTGACTTTATCATTGCAAAACAAACTGCTACAGCTTTGCGAATTGTTAACGACTGTGCTAAACGAGCAGTCAAACTAGTAACCGACTTTTGTAAAGTGCTGATTCACAATGAGGAACGGCAAAAGCTGGTATGTCAGATCATTGAACACCATCGACAAAGTCACAAAACCACTAAAAAGACACTATAGTACTATAAATGAACTGATGTAAACTTGAGCTTACTACCTATGAATGTTAATTTTTACTAGGCTTATTTATTCCTAAACTATTTGACATTTGTGTTGCTCAAAATTTCAAAAAGACATTTCAGATGAGGCATGAAAATGATATTTGCCATTTGTGTACTGATTTGTGAATATATTTCATTTCTTTTGGTGCAATTTGGAAAAAAAATGTAAAAATCTCAGAATTAAACTGCACTGAGCTGTCACTTAATTTAAAGTTTAAGGCTATAAATTGTACGTGGTTCTTTGCCCTATCAGTCCTCATAAAATCAGGGGGTATGCGAACAGAAAATAAAAAAACATTTTTTTGCATATATACATAAAACACTCTATCCCTGACCCTCTTTTTGGATTGGGGGTATTCTTGTGCCTGCCACTGGAAAAACTCTTACATGGCATGCAGCATTTCCTCCTCAGGAGCTGAAGCAGAAGGTAACACCTCTTCTGAATCAGAATCCTCAAAGGAGGTAAGGAAGGGTTCATCTTCAAGGGCAGAGTCCTCCTAATCAGAGTCATCTGAATCAGGGGGTTCTGACAAGGTCTCAGGTGTAGAGTCACTCTTCCTTTTTCCTGGTGAAGATTCAAGGGGGGGGGGGGGTTCCTGCCTCTGATGAAAGAAATAAGGTCCTCTACCAATCTAACCAAATCCTGCTGATAACCTGTGGCGCGAGAGTCAGTAGAGGTATGGGCACATTACCGAAAGTCAAGTTCTTTTTAGGTGTAGCTTTTGCCTCAGGCCTGTGCAAATACGCTACTCTGATGCCACTTTCTTTGAAAGAAATACTGGATGTTGGTGGACGCACTGAAGGGACTCCATTGATTGAGGTTGTTTGCCGGAAGCAGAAGTCTGCTTAGTGACTTCGGACCCAACAGACAAGCTGAATATCAAGGCTTGAATTGGAGTTGAGGGACCCGATGGTATGTCAGATTCCGAAAGAGTCTCGACAGAGGCCTGTGCCACCACCTTGTTTGCAGAAGGGGGCTGCGAAGACACTTTTCCTTCCTCTGCGATAATGAGTTTTGGGGGACTGGCAGAGGGAGAAAGGTTGCTATCTGAGGTCCTACGTTTGGGTCTTTTTTCCTTTGTTCGTTTAGGAAGCTCAACCTTCGGATGACCGACGGACGCCATTGTGTGATGGGAAGCAGACTGCTGACAAGATTTCTGCCCTATGCTTTATAAACCTAGTATTGAAAAGTGAGCACAAACAACAATCAGGGATATTGTGGTTTGGGCCTAAACAAGTGACACACAAGGTATGAAGTTCTCTGTGTGGCATCTGTTTACCACAATGGAGACGGTTAACTTTATCTGACATGAGTCACAAGTAAGGAAGAGAGTTCCTCAACATGGTTCTTAGCTTTAGAAGAATTTCTCATTCTGGCGCGAACCGACCCATGTACTTGCAACTGTTTCGGGCTCCGACAGCAAGAAAGACTGGTGTCATGGCATCGGCTGGCTCCCTTTATGCCCAATGATCCTGACGTCAACATAAAGCGCCAGCCAGCCTAGGGAGGAGGGAGTTTTTTACTTTGGTAGTCGGGCCAGCCAAGGGCTTTGAAGCAGGAGATACCAGAAGTCAGGACTGCAACGGTGAAATAAGAACATCCAATGTTCTCTCTGGTGGTTCTTTATAAGGAGGGCCTTTTATAGAAAGTGCTCAATCAATAACAATGAAGCCATGGTAGGCAGGCTGAGACTGCAAGAAAGTACAGTTTTGTACCTACCATAAATGTAGATGTCCGAACTGGATAGCATCTGCAGTCATAACAACTGGGTTGTCCTGTCGTCAGGCAGCCCCAAAGTCGGGTCGGCTTGGCTGATGTCGCACTTCACCCGGCGTCATCTCTGCTGGTCTTCGGGTATAAAGGCATCAGCCAACGCCATTTTCTTCAGTGTTTCTTGCCCCAGATGCCAGTTGCCCTCTTGGAAGTCTAAATTTTGGGTAAAAATGCCAATGTTTCCCAAAGGATAGAAGGCAAACACAAAAATAAGCATGTATGTACATATATACAAACAAATACACCATAAGAGACTCCCCACCAGCTAGCTATTAGGAGGGTAAATACCTAGGAGTACCACAGAGGGAAGGAGGAGGGTAATCCTGACTGCAGATGCTATCCAGTTCGGACATCTACATTTATGGTAGGTACAAAACTGTACTATGTCCTTCATGGATGCATCTGCAGTCATAACAACTGGGTAGAATACCATAGCCAACTAGGGAGGAGGAAGAATAGATTATGGTGTGGTTAGGATCCCTTGCAGTACAGCAGTGGCAAACCCTGCTCGGGATCTAGAATACAGAGGTAAATTATAATGCTTGGCAAATGTATGCACGGAGGTCCAAGTAGCCGCCTCAATAATGTCCTTGGTTGCCACTCCGAAGAAGGCTGTGGTAGTGGCTGTTGCTCTTGTAGAATGAGGTCGTATGTTCTGTGGAATTGGTTTTCCATGGAAAGAGTAACAGAATCGTATGCAATTTCCTATCCATTTGGAGATTGTCTGTTTGGAAATTGCTTTTCCTTCCCTTCCTGTTGCATAGGCTACAAAAAGCTGTTCAGTTTTTCTGTTACTTTTTGTTCTGTCCAGGTAGTAGCGTAGCTGTCTGTGTACATCCAAGGTATGCAGCATTCTTTCCCCTCTGTTTTGTGGGTTGGGGAAGAAGGTAGGTAGGTGGATTGCCTGGTTTAAGGACACTCTGGATACCACCTTAGGCATAAATGTAGGATTAGTCCTCATGGACACTCTGTCTTGGTGGAAGATTAGGAAGGGTTGTACTGCCATTAGGGCCTGAAGTTCAGAAACCCTCCTTGCTGAGGTTATTGCCAGTAGGAAAGCAGTTTTCCATGAAAGATGCTGTAGGTCTGCTGTTGCTGCTGGTTCAAAGGTGCAGTGTCAACTTTTCTAGCACAAAGTTCAAATCCCAAGCTGGCAGTGGTGGTTTCCTAGGAGGTTTTACATTCTTGATCCCTCTGAGGAACTGCCTGAGTAGAGGATGTGAGAAGACAGGTGGATCAAAGCTGTATTCTGCTGAAATAGCTGATGCATGTATCTTGATGGAGGAATAGGACAGGCCTGTATGTAGAAGCTCTGCCAAGTACTCCAGAATGTTAGCCATATCTATATTCGACACATCCTTCCCTCTTTCAGCACTCCAAATGACAAACCTTTTCCATTTCCCTGCATAGTTCCTTCTTGTTGAAGGTCTGCGGGCTTCAAGGATAATGTCTTTCACCCTTTGGGAGAGATCTGGAATAGTTGCTGCTATGTGATGTGCCATGCAGTCAGCTGCAACGTTTTAGGTTTGGATGCATGATGCTGTAGTTGTTCTGAGTTAACATCAAAGGCATCAGGGTATTGACCACATTTTGTCCCGAGACATGCTCCTCAGCAATGGGTACCAGTGTTGTCTTGGCCAGTTTGGAGCTATCAGGATTATCCTTGGACGTTCCTCCTTGATTTTTAGTAATACCTTGTGTATCAAGGGAAGAGGTGGGAATGCATATGCTGTCAGGCCTTTCCAGCTGAAGGAGGCGAATCCACTTTCGATGCAAGTGGATGGAATGTCCTTGTGCAGAATTTTTGAGCTGGTGGTTGAGAGGGAAGCGAATAGATCTATCTGTGGCATTCCCCATTTCTTTGCGATGGTCTTGAAGATGTCCGGTGTAGCATCCATTCGTGAGCATCCGAGGTGGTTCTGCTTAACATGTCTGCTAGAGTGTTCTCCTTTCCCGTACAAACATTGCCTGTAACTGGATGTTGTAGCTGAGTGCCAGGTTCCAAAGGTCCAAAGTCATTCTGCATAGGGGTATGAATGAGTGCCTCCCTGTTTGTTGATGTACCACATGACTGTGGTGTTGTCTGTCCTTATCATCAAATGGCCTTCTTTGAGAAATGGTCTGAATTTTTGGATTGCCAGTTTTACTGCCAGCATTTCTTTTAGGTTGATGTGCAGGTGAAGTTGGTCCTCGTCCACAATCCTTGCAGCATTTGTCTAGCATGTGAGCCCCATCCTAGGTCTGAGGCGTCTGTTGTGATGGTTTGGCTTGCTTGATATTTGTGAAAGGGTAAGCCTGGGTTTGACTGGCATGCTTGAGCCCACCATAGGAACTCCTGTTTTAGGCATGGAATTAGTGGAATTTCTGCTTCTAGGCTGTGCCTGTGTTGGGACCATAAATTCTTTAGGTACCACTGTAGTTTTCTCATATGTAGTCTGGCATGTGGAACCAAGATTATGCATGATGCCATGAAGCCAAGGCCTGCAGAACTTTTCTTGCTGTTAGCTTGCTGTGGTTTGTTAGTGCCAAGAAAGGAGATCTTTTTGTTTTCTGCAGTTAGGAATGCCATTTGTTTTACTGTGTCCATTCTAGAATGTCCTTGTTTGGGATGGAATCAGCCTTGATTTTTGCAAATTGACTGTGTATCCCAATGCTTGTAGCAAGTAAATGACCCTTTGTAAATCTGTTGTCAGCTTGCTTTTGTTGTCCCCTTGTAGTAGGCAGTCGTCCAGGTATGGATAAATTTGGATTCCCTGTAGTCTGCAGTGTACTGATGCCAGGCATTTTGTGAATACTCTGGAGATAAGCCAAAGGGCAATGCTGAGAATTGATAGTGCTCTGATCCTGCAAGAAATCTGAGGTATCTTCTGCAAATTCTCCTTGAGATCTAGAGTTACCAGCCAACACTCCTTGCCCAGCATGGGAAGAAGTTGCTGTAGGGTCAGCATCTTGAATTTTGGGACAATGATGTATGTGTTTAAGGTGGACAGATCGAGAATAGGTCTCCAACTTTTTTCCTTTCATGGAACTAGGAATAGTCTGGAGTAGAATCCTTTGCCTTATTCTGTTATTGGTACTCTTTCCACAGCTCTCATCTTTGTTAATTGCATTATCTGCTGTAGAGCTTCTGTTTTTTGTTTTGGAGGTAGGTTTGGCATTCCTCTTTTGACTGGTATAGTGTGGAAGTGGAACCGGTAACCTTGGTCTATGGTTTGCAAAATCCACTTGTCTTTTGTGATATAGTGCCAGTTCTTTGAAAATAAGGTTAATTTTCAAGGGTGCTGCTATTTGTTCCCTGGTAGGCGGAGTTAGAATCAAGTCACTGTGATTGCCCTGTTGTAGTGGTAGTGGCTGTACTCTGGATTGATTTCTTCCTCTGGTGGGATCTTGTGGAGTCAGGAAAGGACCAATTTTTGGCAGGCCAGTTCCTGCTAAACCTTGGGGCTGAACCTGCAAGAAATCTTTAATACAGATTTTGCCTTTTCTTCCATTTTCTTCATTACTTGCTGGGCAGGTGTACCAAACAAACTGGTCTTATCCATAGGAGCATCTAATAACTTAGCTTTAACATGATCCGTAAAACTTGTTCCTTCAGCCATGCATGCCTTCTTATCACTGTGCCAGTCATGGCTGATCTAAATGAAGCCTCCAGTGCATCATAGCCACATTTTAAGGAATGGTTACTAACCTGTTGTATGTTATTTACCATTTCTAATAGATTTTTCTTATCTATAGAGTCATCAGAGGATAGCTTTTTAGTTAACTGATCAAGCATAAACTCTTGGTATTGTATCATGTGAAACTGACAGTTTAAAGCTCTAGCTGAGAGAGTAGCAGAGGTATAAACCTTTTTGCCCCATCTGTCTAAAGACCTGGCTTCCCTTTCAGAAGGAATAGGGTTTTTTGCTGTGGTTGAGGCTACTGCCTTAGGGCCCTGGGATATAGTTTGGGTCTGCAAGAGGGGCCTTGTATAGGTGATGATGAGTGTCTGGCACCCTGTAAAATCTATCTGGTTTGGCAGGTGCTGGAGGTAAAGAATCTGGTGCAGTGCAAACATCATTAAATGCAACAACAGAGGACAGGAGGTATAGCTAAGGGCCTGTGTTGTGGTAGGTGCAGAAAAGTCCTAAGTCTTTTTCTGGAGTCTGAAAAATCCTGTTCCTGCCATTGGAATTGTTCTCTCATGGCATGTAAGGTTTCCCCAAAGGAGAATTCTTCTGGTGGGGAAGCAGCTGGAATGGATTCTTCAGCATCTGAGTCCTCAAAATTGGAGAAAGGAGCCTCTGGCTGGTCTGTAATATCTGAGTCTTCCGCGGGAATCATCAGAGGACACAGGCTCGAGGGCTCTGCTCTAGGTCTCTTTCTGGGGGCTGAGAGGCCCTGTCTGGGTGAGATTGAGATCCCCTAATTAAGGATATTAAATCTTCTGCCAGAGTAAGCATTTGTGAACTAGAAGTGGGCCTGGTTGAGGGGTTTAACAGGCACTGACTTAGTAGATTTGGCTGCTTTAGGCCTTAATAGACATGGCTGCAGGAGGCCTAGCAGCACCACGTGCTGGGGTAGAGACATCCAAAGGGATGGTGTCTGATAAGTCACTAGTAACCACTGTAGTGGGTAAAATTTCTGAGGCCGATTCAAGTAAGGTAACGGAACCTCAGTAGTAGTCATTGATTCGGCTGTACTCTGATCAGTTTGTTTTAATAATTTGGGTAGTCGGAGGATCCGGCGGCATAATGTATGCAAATTCAGAGCCGAAAAACTGTTCAGCAAACTGAACAGGCTGCTATGTAGTGGTCTGGGCCTAAACAAGGCAAACAGTAAGAGTGGAAATCTTTATGAGGTATTTGTTTCCCACAAGTTAAACAGTTATTGACTTTTTCTGACATCGGCTGAGGCAAGAAAGAGTGCTTTAGAAGTCTTGAAGGAGTATTCGGTAGTAGTAATCTCTGGATCTGACCGACCGGCACTTGCGAACAGCTTCTGCTTGAGGCCACGCTGGCAAGAAAGACTGAAGAAAATGGCGTTGGCTGATGCCTTTATACCGAAGACCAGCAGAGATGACGTCGGGTGAAGTGCGACATCGACCGGACTTTGGAATCCGGCCGACCGAAGGGCTGCCTGACGACAGGACAACCCAGTTGTTATGACTGCAGATGCATCCATGAAGGACATGTGCACCTCCACTGAAGGCTATGTTAATCATGCTGTAAAATGTTCTGAAAGGTATTGTAAAATCAAGGGTAATTCTGAAATGGTTGGGACCTGATTCCATCCTTCATACCACAAGGAAAACCTTTGCCATTTACTAAGTGGGACATCTGCGTTTCAGACAACAACCAGATCCCTAGCCTTTGAGATGTGCATTCTGATGAAGTACAATTCAAAAAACTTCCTCAACCAAACGGGCTAAGGGGGCAACTCCAGAAGACAGCCTTCCATTTAACTCTGACTAATTGCCAACTGCTGATCTCATGTTTTTGTAACAGAATGATCCGTAGAATTATGCTGTACAACCCGGGGCTCCAACTGTGGGCTTGGGGAGGTGCAAGAACCGTAGGATGCACCATGTAAAGTAAGAGTGAGGCTGCACCTCCTACAGTCACTTTATTAAATCCACTGAGGGATAGAACAGGTGAGGACTTAAGCCTTGCTAACCAAGGAAACCTCAGTACTTGCAGGGACCATAAAATGTTTAAACACTGGGCTTACAACTAGAAGGGTCAGTTCTTAATTCATTCTGTAGTAGTGTTGTGACACTGACAATCCTTCCACTAGTCTCTAGTCAAAGAACGTTTGAAAGCCACCACCTTTTTCTTTAGATGAAGCACACTAAAAGCTTCTCTGTAGTTTGCCTTTGAGTGGCAGGAATAAATCGCTGGTACTTGTGAAAACTATTGATATAGGCATCAAGCTCCTCCCTGAAATAATGAAGATAATGTCATTGTGGTTGCTAGGTGAAAAGAAGGCGGCCACATGGATATTAAACAGCTTGTTTTTTAAGAAGGCAAATGCACAATGTCCATCAATGACAGCTACAAGTGAAATATGAAATTTGCAAGTGGCAAAAACAGAATCAGTTGCCTTGGTCAACACAAGGACATGTAACACTGGCATACATATCTCACAATTCTTACCTTATGACGCATCAGCCAACACACCATTCTTGGAACTGTTCTGTTGCTGTGCATGAACAGCTATGTGATGGTACTTGCCATAACAGTAGATGCTCAAGTAGTATGAACACTGTTACAAGCAGCCATCATTTCTTCCATCCTGATTTCAGTAGCAGGGAGGCATCTGGAGGATGGTGATGGTTTCCTCCTGACACAGAGGATGTCAGCAGGAAGCTTGTCTGTAAATGACAAAAGCCTCCAACATTTTCTCTTTTTTTTTCGGAGCAAGAAGCTATTAACTGTGCCCAGAATGATAACTAAACCCATCCGTGCAGTTCTAAGGACAACATTAAGTAGAACTAACACCAAGGTTAGATGCTTATGCCCACGCTATTTCTACAAGCAACAAAAGCAAACCTTTAGACTGCATTAAACACATTAAATGTATCCAAAACAGTCCAGTTAAAAAACATAATTCCCTTTCCAGATCTTAAACAAAGGGGAAAAGGATACTAACTGGGGAAAAAGTTGGGTGAGAGCTCCTACTGCAGTAGGATTCTCATTATTTAAGCAGCTATTGTTACAATGAGATGTCTTTTACAACTCTACTATACTCATTGTAAGGAACACAAAAGAAGTTGGAAAGGGCCTGACCCTGGACCGAGGAGGAGGACTGCAATATGCCTTTGTGTACATTAGAGGCAAAACCAGTTCTGTTCCTAGACTGTACACTCACCTTTCAACTGTCTGAAAAACATGTAAATAGAATTCCAAATGGATGTTGGACTGACATTTATAAAGATAGCTGCAGCAATATCAGCTGCTCTTGTGTGGGCTCTGATATGGTCTTCTCATTGCTCAAAACACCAAGTGCAGTTTGCAGTCATCCTATGTCTTGTTCAGACACAGCCCTGCCTTTTTTACCTGGCATGAAAAAGAAAAAAACAGTTGACCTCAGAGCCTTAGTTCTACTGCTATAACATCTAGATTACCTACACACATCCAATGGCATGTAAAAATCTTGCTCCATGTTCTAAGAGTTAGACTATTCTATTCTATTACTTCTCATCTGTCCTAAGTTTAAAGATAGCTCTGATGTCACTCTAGACAAGCAGAAAGGTCTGGTCCTAACTATTAACTTCCCTAATGAAAAGATTCTGTAAATTTTCGTGCCGATCAAAACAAAGTTATGTGAACATTCTGGCAGATGTGATGACTACAACAAAAAGGAACTTTGCAACAGATCTGGCAGTTCAAAAATGGGTAACAATTAGTTTTTCAAATGTATTTAGGTCCAGAGGTACAGTAAGGGGTTTCCATGGGTAGTCTTAAATGGAGGTATGTTTGACGGCTTTGACAGAGGAAAGCAGGGGAATCTGTAGACTCACATGCACAAATGACTGATGGCTACACTTCAGAGTTCTAACAGGTTCTGTAGAACCACTAGAGTGGAGGATGAAGCTGGACTGATTTGCTTGTTGGCACACATCAAAACCTTTCAATTAGCCAAATATAATTTTCTCATGTTGAACTTCTTTCATTATATAAACTACCTTTTGAGGACAGCAAGGCTGAACTTCAGCTACACAATGAGGTTGAGACACACAAGTACTGGATGGACCAGGGACTTGCTCCTTTCTACGTCAATGAGTACAGTAGAAATAAAGGACGAGTGGAGCTTTTTTTGCTCATTTGAACCACCATGGAGAACCAATTTGCCTTGGTGAGGTTGGGAACACCAGAATGAGTTTTGACTTACTTGTCTTCAGGAGGACCCTTGGGATGAAAAGCAAGGATACAGAAGTCCCAGTTTCTAAAGAATACAGTTAGCAGTGACCATTGACTGACACCTTGTAAGCAATTTGTAATTAGCATCTTTGAAGCCGATGGCTGTGCTTGGAAGCAAAGAAGCCCATTTAAGACCTGCACCATTTTTTCATGATGCACAGGAAGAACCCACCGTGCATGCATGCACGCACACAATTTTAATTTGTGTAGTATGCAGGTTACCATAATCTATAAGACGGGGATGCCAACTGCCTGGCTATGAAGACAGTACAGTTGTGAAAAATCTTACCATAACAGTAGATGTCTTTCCTTTCATTGCTGCAGAATTCCTTACTAAAAGGATCCGCTGCCAAGGCTAGCCCTTCATCCGGCCAGTATACAAAAGTCTTAAGTTTTTTTAGAAGGAAGTCATACCTCACAAATATGCTCCCTGCTCACAGCATATGGCATAAAGGTAATGTATGGACATACCTACCTCAGAATTTTTTAGCCACCAGTCCAAATGCCATCTTCGATCGCCAGTCTGAATGCTCCTTCATCTGTTGGTTACCAAGCCATTTTCAGATAAGAAAAACCACAACAGGACACATCTTTTTTCTTTTAGTTGTGAGGTAACATGTCAACTAGAAAAGAAAACTGTTAGTGTGGGAGACAGATTCCCCATTAGGACAGGCACACGTCATGTTTGTTTTGCATGGTGGTCCTCACAACCATGCATCATACCGGACTTGTCAAGCAATTATCCCTAAGACTCTTCAGAGTCATCTCCTCTTATCTACCTAAAGAACCAACGTTCTATGTTGTTGGTGCAGGATGCGATGGCGGAATCCTCTGGGCCAGAGGGTCAGCAGTCTGCCAAGATCATCAAAATGTTAGATCAGATTCAGTTGCTGTACTGCCTCTCCTGGATGTCTCTCTCTCTCTCTCAAAGGCCTGTGAAAGCCCGGAGGATTGCCCGGTTATTCTGTTGGATTCCTTAAGGTAGGTATGAGTGGGATTCTCTGTTCTACAAACAGCTGTGCTGCTGAGGTACCACTTGATCTTTTTCATGTGAAACTGTGCTTGGTGGACCAGAATCTCTAGGATAGATACTACAGAGTCTCCCAGATCCTTCAGAAAGGCTCCCGCAGTCAAGTGAGTAAGAACAGGAGGAGGAAGACCTTGTCTAAGACTGCAATGTTGTACTGTTTTGCTGTACAACAGTACCTAAGAACATCATGATATGGGCTGAAGAGTGAATATTTCTGCACAGAGACAGGGATGCCCAAGTTGTCCAACACCAGTGGGTAAAGGGACAGTGCTCTTCAGATCCTCCTCTGAGACAGCTTGAATGTCAATTCTCCAGATAGGGAAAGATATGAATTCCTCCTTGTTCCTCGTGGGCAAAACCTGGACCTAACCATATGATGAAGAGAGTATAGTGAGAGGTCAAATGGCAGAGAGATAAAGTGATTACTACTGCTGCTGCTCGCATTAAATTTTAGGTACTCCCTCCGTGCTTTGTGGACAGGAATCAATTAACTACAGTTGTGTAAGTAAACTTACATAACAGTAGCTCTTCAAATAATCACTGCTGCAGTAGCTTTAACTACGTGGGTTATATCCTGCATAGACATAACAGCCAGGCAGCTTCCAAACAAGGGTACATTTCACGTGTCCAGATTATTGGATGCTCAAAGCAGAGCAGGAAGAAAATAAGTGGTCTGGGCGCAAAGCCCTTCAGAGCTTTCATGTCAATTGAAAGAGGGAGGCTACAGCCCTGAAAGAGATCAATGCCAGGTAATACAAAAGAATATCCTCACTATGGCAACGAAATCACACAAAAGAAGGGGAATAGAGGGACGGAGTGATGACAGCAACAGCAGTGATTACTTGAACATCTACTGTTATGGTTAGTTTACTTACACCTCTGTACTAGGTTTATCATTTGAGCACAGCTGTAGTGGCCTTTGTTATACGAGTAGATCTGGCAAAAAGTGAACGGAAACAATAAAAGCCGGCAACTTTTTAGAAAATAAAATTACTTAATAATTCTTCAAGTAAAACTGTTTAATGTGAGCGCTTTCGGATAGAAAATAACCAGCCTTCTTCAGACAAAACAGTTACAAGCAACAAATAACAAATAAACTAATTTTAATAGGTTTGTTCTTATTAGAACAAGGTATTTTAAATTAGGATAATTTATTAATGTAGTATGGTGCTTGGTTGCTTATTCTTTATTGTTTTTATTGTGGTTTTTTTCACTTACTTTATGCTGATGTAATGTGTCTTTAAATCTTTAATTGGGCTGTTCAATGCAAAATGCTCAATTAAGTATAAAATGAACCTGTTTGTTGCTTGTAACTGTTTTGTCTGAAGAAGGCTGGTTATTTTCTAGCAACATTAAACAGTTTTACTTGAAGAATTATTAAGTAATTTTATTTTCTAAAAAGTTGCCGGCTTTTATTGTTTCCGTTCACTTTTTACCAGTTTTTCGTTTCAGGAGTCGAGATATGAGTAGATCTGCATAGCTTACAAAGTTTGGGAGGAGAAAGGATGAGGGTTCAGAAGCCCCCTGGAGAACAGTTCCAGCAAAGCCTGGTACAGACCTGGAAAAGGAGCCTAATTTGTAATAATTTGTAAAAGTATGCAAAGATGACCAAGTTGCTGCCGCTAGAATACTTCTAGAGCCCAACTCTTTCCAAAAAGGCTACAAATGATGTCAAAGAGGTAGTAGAATGAGTCTTGATCCTGCTTGGAATGGACATGTTATGATGGGTGCAACAAAAGGAGATAGCATGGGACAACCACTTGGAGGAAAAAAGTCTGCTTTGACACACCTGAGGTAATCTCCACAACTAGATCAAATCCTTTAAGACCCAGTGAGATTCTGTTTCCATTTAGCTTGGCATGGGCTGGTTCTGCTCAGCTTATCTACCAAATTGGTTTGCTCTGACAGAATGCAAGATGCCTACAGAATGAGATTGTGCTGGAATTGTATAACCCAAGCTGCCATTGTTAATCTGCACAGAGTATAAAATCTGGAATCATTTTGTTTATTTATGGATCACATCACTGTGGTGTTATCTGTAATCACTTGAACAGGCCCCGGGTGGGGGCACTAATGATCAAGAGTTTTGAGGACATTTAGAACTGCCAACATTTTTTATGTTTACATATTCTGGTCTGTCTTTTTTGTTCCAAAGACCCTGCACTCCCCCCACAGACAGCTCCCAAGGAAAGTCTGAGGCATCTGTTTAAGACTGAGACAGAGATGGAAAGGAGAATTGGAGACCAGGATTCAGATACAACTGGTCTCTCCACCAAAGTAGTCCCATTTTCACAAAACTCAAAACTGGGATCTGAAAAGTAAAGGGGTGATGATATTGGGTCCATACAGATGTCAGCCACCACGGAATCTTTTTTTGTGTTGAGTCTGCCTAGAGGACTCAAGAGAATCATAGATACTATGAATCCTAATATCCTGGTAAACTCCCTTGCTGAAGTTCTGGACAGTGTGGAAAAGCTGAGGAATAGATATCAATATAGATTTACTTTTTTCCTGTGGCAGAAAAGCTCTTTGAACTCAGGTTTCCAGGAGGCACCCCAGGAGGACAATCCTGTGGGAAGAAGCCAAAGAATACTTTTAGATCTTAATCTGAAACTTCTGTGAAAGAGATTTCTCATCCAGAAGATTGATTCCCAACACCTTGGAAAAGACTCTGCAAAGATAAGCAAGGTATCTAAATAAAGAAAAAATGTACAAAACCCTGAATGTGCCATCTAAATAAGGAAAAATGTACAAAACCTTGAAATCTGTGATATGCTATCACTGCAGCTAGACACTTTGTCAACACCCTTGGAGCTGTGGATAACCCAAAGGGTAATACAGAGAAAAGATGGTATAATCCAGACATAGAATACCTTAAAGTTTGAAATATGGTGCCACAGTTATGATAATCATCTTTTAAATCTAGAATTATAAAAAAAACAGTAATGGGGAATCAGTGGTAACCAGATGTGAAGACATAGAATAGTATTTTGAACTTTGTAACTCTCACAAACTAATTTTGAAAAGAAAGATTTAGAAATGGTCTCTATGAGGCTTTGTTCTCATTACCAGAAACATTCTTGAATAAAAACCTTTCCCCAACCAGAAGAGGGGGGACAGGTTCTATGACCCCCATGTTGAATGACAGGAGAAAAAGAATAGCTTGGTCTGGTGAATAAGGAGAAAGTCCCTGAAATAGAGGAAGGGACTCCCACTACCACATGTACCCATGCTGGATTACTCCCAGAATCCATTTGTCTGGTATTATCCATTTGCAAAGAGAAATGGAGAACCAGATTTTGGGGAAGATTTAAAGATCTACCAGTGTGGGGAAGGGAGAGGGGCAATCAAGACAGTTATTAAGACATGTACTGAACTGGCTTCTGAGAAGTCCCTCTCTTTTTTCTGAAGCCTCCTTGCCGCTGTTTTTTTGAATGTCTGCTTGCTGCAAGTTTGCCTGTTTTATTTACTTTACCTTTTATGAAGAGGTGCTGATGTCGTAGTTAAGCCTTTTACAAACTTGAAGGCTGACAAATCTGAGACACTCCCTGAATCTGTTTACCTTTCTCAACACACTTTTTCAGGGCCTTAGCAGCAGATGGTTAAAAAACAAGCTCCCTACCCAAAGGAGAATTCAAAATCTCAGCTGTAACACCCTCGAGTAAAATTTGAAAAAGTAATCATGCAAACCTTCTCATAACAGTTCCAATAACGGCTGTTCTGGAAGAAGTATCAGCGGAATCATAAGCAAATTTTAAAGAATGCTTAGTTACTTGAAAAAGAGCAGTAAAGCGTTACAAATTTTTCCCTCCAAAGAGGGCAAAAGTGGCTAAAATGTCATTCATATTCTCAAATAAAGTAAGGCAAACAAAAACTTTAACGTGTGCTTGACAATTAAGAATTTTAAAAATGTGTGGTAGAAAAGTACACTTTTTCCCCAAATCTATTAAAAGGCATTCCCATCCTTATCAAAAGGAGACGGATTAGCATTTAACAAATGTTTAGCTGCAACAGCATTTATCAGAAAAAAAAATACTCAAGGGTCATACCTGGCATTAGAAAACAAAAAATTTAAGTCTGGGGAACTTTACACAATCTATTTGCTTTCTCGAGGGCTGCAGGAGGGCTGTCAGGCATGTTATATGCTATAATAAAAACATCCTCTAAACCTGTAAAAACGGGAGGAACAAGACTAGGTTGAGGGAATTCAAGTTGTAATGAACCATAACATTTCTTCATAGAAACTGAAATGGCATTATGCTCCCCCTGAAAAAATGATTAATTCTGGAAATAGTTTCAGAAGAATAAAATTCCTCTTAGAGATCCTCAGAATTACTTTCATCAGAACCAGACATTTGAGGAGAAAAACAGAAATCTTTCCCCTCACAATCACTTTCCTGTTTAAAATCCTGGGAAAGTTCAGAAAATGAGGAATTTATTTTCCTTTTGTCAGGAAAAAAAAAAACAATGAGAAGAGTCTAAAGCCTGGACTAAACCCTGAGCCAATCCCAAGTGAGACAGAAGATAAATTTCAACGTTTTGCTTTTTTGGACATGAAAATTCAAATAACTATACAGACTCCTGACAGGAAATCACCCAAGGGAGCAGGTGTGTCCAGCTAGGCAGAGAAGCATTCCCTGGCTCCTTCATGATTGACAACAGTGGTTCTTCCCAAGCCTGCAAGGAACACTCAGGGGATGCGTTTAACCCCCAGTTTATGTTGGAAGGAATTACACCAGAAGAACCAAAGGAAGAAGATGAATGGTCTAAGAAGCCAGGAATGTTCATAGTAGAATTATTCATCTGTAGATGAAGCAAATTAGTAGCCTGCTGAAGAGACACAGTCTGTCTAATAACTTTCTTTGTTTTATGGTCAGAAAAATGAACTGAGGGACTGGTAGGATTGTCCCTTGGTAAAGTACAGAATGAAGTCTGAAGACCTGGTAACAGTGACATCAGGAGTCAGTAAAACTTAAGCATCAAAAAGCATTGCTTTAATTTTAAAAGCACACAGTCAAGCACCACATACACTTAACCAGCCCCCCCAAAACACACTCCTCACAAATGTTTCCAAAACCAACAATTCACACACACACAAAACAAACTTTCAGGCAGGTGACCGAAAGGTCATGTGACACTCCAACAAATATCAGTTCCTACCATAAATTTAGTTTCACAAAAAAAGAATCTTTCATAAGAACAAGATTTTTTTTTCTTAGAAGGGAAAGTACAGTTGTGTAAGAACTTACCATAACAGTAGATGTCCTACTGATCACTGCTGCCTGCAGTATTCCTGATGTATGGCTTGTCACCACTGGTCCCCAAGGTCATACATCTGTTGCATGACCTCAGCTAATAAGCAAAGGAAAATATAGACAGAAGTACAAGCGTGTACCTCAGACTAACGCCAAGCCAGAGGCCTGAAGACAATTAAGAGTGAGAGACTGGTAACCTAGGAGGGTTGTAGCTCAAACTGGTAAGTAAACCCCCCCTCCCCCATTTCCATGCAGCAGAGTGGAAAAGAGGAGGCAAACTGAACTAAGCCAGAGAAGAAAAGAAGGATTGTGGAAAGGTAAACTGCAACAGTGATCAGTAGGACATTACTGTTATGGTACGTTCCAACACAACTGTACTATGTCCTGAATGAAGTCACTGTTGCACTACTCCTGACATATGGGTGATTCCCAGAGCTGAAGGAGGTAGACAAAAGGGTAGCTGGCTACCAAGATGATCAGCTGTCTAGCAGTCCAGACAGAAAAGACCTAGAAAAGGCAGCCCTGGACCTTGAGAAGGAATCAATTTTGTAGTGTTTGGTGAAGGTGTTTATAAAGGACCAAGTAGTAGCTTTTAAGATAGACATGGCATCTTTAGGTTAACTCAAGTCTGCGAGTGATGCTGTCAGTCTGGGACATTTGTTCCTATTAGGAGTGCAAAACATCAATATTTGAAGATGTACATAGTTTTGTGTATTAGACAAGAAACAACTATACAAAAGTTCAACCTGCCAAACAGTGTATGCATGTAACACAAAAGCTGGAACTAGACATTTAACAAAAAAGGTGTTATACATAAAAGGTGGGAATCATTTTTTAATTCAAAGATGCTTTCTATAATGTCTTTGAATGTCAATGGACTCGCAGATTAATACAAAAAAGAAAGAACAGTGAAATAAAAATGTAGACTGCAAATAGCTATGTTACAGGAGACAAACTTGGAAAGAACTGAACACGGGAATTTGATAAAGAAAGGTTTTCAGAATAGTTATTTAGTGGAAAAGGAAAAGAGGAGTACTTATATTAACTGCAAGATTAGTTCCAATAGTGACAGAACAGGATAAAAAAAGATAATAGCAGACTTGTAAGTGCTATGGGGCTACTGGCAAGGGAGGAGGATTACACTGGCATTTTTTTTTATTACACTTAAAATTGCTACAATGAGGCTTAAGAAAATTCAGTTTTCAACAAGGAACATTACTTATAGGTGGGGACTGGAATTTGATTTGCAACAGTGAACTTGTGTCTGGGGGGCCCAGAAGGTAAAGTATAAAAAGGAGAGTAGATTTTTGAAGAAACTGAAGAAAATATCTGGCATGGAAGATGTGAATATAGTAGTAGGAGTTTGGAGTGAACTTACATATTATTCCCTAAAATATAAAAAAAAACGGGCTAGGCTAGATCAAATTTGCATTTCACAGGAACATGTGCATTTAACTGAAGGTCTTGATACACACCCAATAACTATTTCAGAATGTGTCAATAATAATTAAAATAAAAACACAGGGTAATTAAATAAAAATGACACACTGGTGCTTTCCTACCTACCTGTTGAAAAGAGAATAATTTAAGGAATGGGTAGTGGAGATGATTCAGGAGTTATTCGAGAGAAAAGAAATTACTTCTGAAAGTATAGCTAGGGAGTGGGATGAAATTAAGGTGGAATTTAAAAAAGGGTGGCAATAAGAGAAAGGGGGCTATAGTCAAAAAGTAACAAGAATTATTTAGAGGGACTTACAAATGTCAAAGTATTGCAGAATGGGGGGAGTCTCGCAGAACAAGAGGAAGATCAATTACAGAATGCTGAGCAAAAATAAGGGATTACATTGATAATATAAATGAGTTTAGAAAGACTGCTGTTAAGCAACATCTTTTTCTGATAACACTAAAGCACAAAAACTTTTAGCACAATGACTCAGGCAACAGAAAGTAGAATGGCAGTCTCCAGGCTTGGGGAGACTATAAAGTACAGTTGTGTACACTTACCATAAATGTAGATGTTCGATTGTATTCACTATTGCAGTCATTACATTTGGGTTATCTGCTTACAGGTTGACCTCAGTCGGCCTGATTAACAAAGTCTTGGGTCCTGCGTCAGCTTCTGTTCCTTCTTCCATGACGTCAGGTCGTCAGGGGTATAAAACATGCAGCCAACGCCATTACATCAGTTTTCCTTGCCCCAGATGTCAGGTGCACACCAATGGAAAGAAATTAAATATAAAAGTACAAGGATATACCTCCAAACAAAAAAGCAAATACACCAAAAAAGCTTTTAAGCATAGTAAAGGAAAGTAGAGGTATGGTCAAAAGAAGTTAGGGGGCTGGAGGGAGGGTAACCAGGACTGCAACAGTGAATACACTCGAACATCTACATTTATGGTAAGTGTACACAACTGTACTATGTTCTTCGTGTTTCACTGTTGCAGTCATTACATAGATTCCCAAGCTATGGTTGGGAGGAGGAATTTAGATAGCATTAGGGCCCGCTATAAGGCCCTCCAAGACTGCAGTGGCAAAGTCAGCTCTGGATTTAGAGAAAATTGGCAAATGATAATGCTTGGTGAAAGTATGTACAGAACTCCAGCTAGCAGCTTCTAGGATGTCCCTGGTAGGAACGCCTCTGAGAAAGGCTGTAGAGGTAGATGCGGCCCTGGTGGAGTGAGGTCTGATACCCTGGGGGATAGGTTTTCCATGGTACTTACAGCAGAAATGAATGCAATGGCTTACCCATTTAGAAATGATTTGCTTTGAAATAGCCTTCTCCTCTGCCCCTGCAGCAAATGCCACCAGCAGTTGTTCAGATTTCCTTTGAGGTTTAGTCCTGCCTATGTAGAATCTAAGTTGTCTGTGCACATCTAAGGAATGCAGTATCCGTTCCCCTTTATTCTGTGGATTGGGAAAGGTGGTTGGCAAATAAATGGACTGATTAAAAGCCACACTGGATACCACCTTGGGCATGAAGGATGGATTGGTTCTGACGGACACCCTGTCCGCATGAAAGATGATGAAAGGCTCCACTGCCATAAGGGCCTGTAATTCAGATACCCTTCCAGCTGAAGTGATTGCTAAAAGGAAAGCTGTTTTCCAAGAAAGAAATTTTAAGTCTGCAGTAGCAGCTGGCTTGAAAGGAGGTAGAGTGAATTTCTCCAAGACAAAGTTAAGGTCCCAGGCTGGGGTTAGAGCTCTCCTGGGTGGTCTCAAATGTTTGGCCCCTCTGAGGAACTGCTTGAACAGTGGATGAGAGAAGAGGGGAGGTTCTGTGTTATAAGGAGCTGAAATGGCTGAGGCGTGGATTTTAATGGAGGGAAAAAGACAGGCCCTTGTGAAGCATCTCAGTTAAGTATTGTAAAATCTGAGGTAAATTGGGCGGTTCTGTGCTCATCCCTTGAGATTGGTTCCAGGCACAGAATCTTTTCCATTTTTCAACATAAGATTTTCTTGTACTAGGCCTCCTTGCCTCTAAAATGCTATCCATCACAGGTTTGCTGAGGGATGGTAAAGGAGAGATTAAGTACTTAGCCAGGCTGCAAGGGTCAGGGTTAGAAGCTGAGGGTGCAGAATCTGGTTCTCCTGCTGAGACAGCAGGGAAGGAGTCTGAGGCAGGTGCCTTGGAGATAACCATGACATACTGCACAGGAGGGGGGACCAGTGTTGGTGCGGCCAGTCTGGAACAATCAAAATCATCCTTGGTTTGTCCTGTTTGATTTTTAGTAGTACTTTGGAGACCAGAGGCAGAGGGGGAAGGCATAGACTGACAGGTTTTTTCAGCTGAAGGACAGAGCATCCACTTTACAGGCTTGTTTGTGGGGAGTCCTTGTGCAAATTTTGTCCAATTGGTAGCTCTGGGGAGAGGCAAATAGGTCTATATCTAGGCTCCCCCATTTGCTTGTCAACATGTTGAAAATCCTTGGTTCCAGTTTTCACTCGTGGGGATCCATGAGGTTTCTGCTTAGTCCGTCTGCCAGTGCATTCAATTTTCCTGGCAGGAATTGAGCTTGTAGGTGCACTTGTTAGCTCAAGGCTGTGTTCCACAATGCCATGGTTAGTCTGCAGAGGGGGTAGGAATGTGTACCCTCCTGCTTGTTTATGTACCATATAACAGTGGTGTTGTCCGTCTTTACCATTAGTTGTCCGGGAAGAATGTGGTCCTTGAAGGCTGTCAGAGCATTCTGTACAGCTAACATTTCTTTTTGATTGATATGCAGGTGCATTTGACTTGGGTTCCATTTGCCCTGAATGCACTTCCCTGCCAGGTGAGCCCCCCATGCATACTCTGATGCATCTGTTGTTAGGGCTTGGGTGGCAGGGGGTGGTGTGAAAGGTAGTCCCTTGTTTTGGTGGTAGGCCTCGCCCCACCAAAGGAACTGTAGGCGTAGGCAAGGTATGATAGGAGTCATTGTTTCTAGGTCTTGAGAATGTTGACACCATCAGCTTTTTAGATAACACTGTAGTTTCCTCATATGCAGTCTTGCATATGGAATTAGAAGAATGCAGGAGGCCACTTGCAGTATTTGTCTTGCAGAAAGCAGAGTTTTTGTGGCCACTTGTTTGAACTAGGATGTCAAATGAATTTGTTTCTCTGGCGTGAGGTAAGCCATCTGGGAAGTTGTATTCAAGCTTGCTCCCAGGAATATAATTTGTTGACAGGGTACCAGGTGTGATTTCTTTTCATTTATGGTGTACCCCAGACAAGTTAGAACCATTTTTACAAAGGCCAGATGATTCAAAAGTATGTCCTGGCTTTCTGCCTGAATTAGACAATCATCCAGGTATGGGTATATTTGAATATTTTTTGCCTGCAAAATGCAATAACTGGAGCTAGGCACTTTGTGAATTCCTTGATCGCAGTAGATAAGCCAAAGGGCAGTGCAGAGAACTGATCATGCGTGTAGCCTGCTTTGAAGCGTAGGTATCTTCTGCAAGATTCCCTGATTGGGGTGTGCAGGTATGCTTCTTTTAAATCTAGTGTTGCCAACCAGGGATCTTTGCCTAGCACAGGAAGTAATTGGTGAAGAGTCAGCATCTTGAATTCTGGAATCTCCAAAAAGGTGTTTCGAGTAGACAGGTCCAGGATAGGATGCCATGAATTGTTTTTTTCTGGGTACCAGGAAATGTCTCGAGTAGAAATCTTGTCCCTTTTCCTCTTCTGGTACTGGCTGAATAGCCCCCATGCTTAAGAGAGAAAGTACTTGGTTTTGGGCCTCTGCCCACTGATTTGGGGGTAGGTTCGGCCACCCACTTGGTGTTGGCAACGTGTGGAAGTGAAATCTGTATCCCTGGGACACTATTTTTCAAACCCATTTGTCCTGAGTAATGAGTTCCCAATTCTTTGCATGAAGAGCAATCTTTCCCCCCAAAGGGGCAGTCAGTTTATAAGTGCTTGGAAATTTAAAAGGAAGTCAATGAGACAATTTACCATAGGGGGGGAGTCTTATTATTCCCAGATTTGGAAGTGGAGGCACCTCACTGCTTAGTTCTGCGAGTCCCCTGGAACTGAAACCTGGGGTTTTGCTGTGTCTGGGTTTGGCTTGAGAAGACCTGGAAGGGGTTGTAAAGGACCAATTCTTAGAGGGCCAGTGCCTACTAAATCTAGGAGGTTGAACCTGTAAGAAATCTTTAACAGTTTGCATAGATTTAGTTTTATCTTCCATCTTTTTAAGAACTTCCTCAGCCTTGTTGCCAAACAGGCAGTTCTGATTTAAAGGAGCATCCAACAATTTAACTTTAACACGATCAGGCAAAGATTGCTCCTTAAGCCAAGCATGCCTTCTGAGCACAGATCCAGTAACATCAGCCCTGCAAGAGGCCTCTAATGAATCAAAACCACATTGCAAAATATGTTTTCCAACTTGTTCGGCAGAATGCATTAAATCCTGTAATTGTTTTATTTTCCACAGTCAGGAATCAACATCATTTTCTGTTTAAGCAGTCCAATAACATGTTGCTGATACTTTAACTTATGAAACTGGCAGTTTAAAGCCCTAATGGCCAAGGTTGCAGAA
Source organism: Protopterus annectens (assembly GCF_019279795.1). Classification (NCBI taxonomy): domain Eukaryota; kingdom Metazoa; phylum Chordata; order Ceratodontiformes; family Protopteridae; genus Protopterus; species Protopterus annectens. Next base: position 310,946,927 of record NC_056731.1, read on the forward strand.
GTGTAAACCTTCTTACCCCATCTATCCAGTGCCCTGGAGTCTCTATCAGAAGTGGTAGGATTTTTAGCAGTAGAAGCCTTAATGCTCTTGGGCCCCTGTGAAATAGTCTCTGGATCTGCAATAGGATTATTGAAAAGGAACTTGTGGGACTCAGGGAACCTGTAGTATCGGTCAGGTTTTCTGGGAGCAGGAGGCAGGGAATCAGGGGCCAAACTAGATTCCGAAAAAGCATCATCAACAACGTCTAGTACAGGAGGAATAGCTAAAGGCCTATGCTGAGGTAGGAAAAGGAAATCCCTAAGCCTCTTTTTTGAATCAGAAAAACCCTGGCTTTCCCAGTGGAAATGCTCCCTTAGAGTATGTAAGGTTTCCCCAAAAGAAAAATCCTCAGGAGGGGAAGCAGAGGGAATACAGTCCTCTGCATCAGAATCTTCATAAGTACAAAAGGGCAAATCCAGATCATCATAAGAATCAGAAACAACAGAATCCTGATCAGAAGATTCATAATCAACTTCAGTCCTAGGCCTCTTAGAAGGGGGGGGGGGGTGCTGGCTACCCCTGATTAGAGTTATTAGATATTCAGCCATTCTTATAATTTGTTTTTTAGGCATAGAGGCCTGAGCATGTGGCCTGGGCGTTGGTTTTTTGACATGGATCAAGATTTAGGCCTAAGTAAAGAAGGAGGCGTCGGTTTAATATGCAAGTCCGTAGGCCTGAATACACCCTCAGAAGCCGTTGTCTACACAGCGGCTCCAGACCCATCCAAGGTAGACACATCCACGGGTTCCATAGTTGAAGCATCTCGCGACATACCGGACTCCGAATGGATCTCAGTAAAGGCCTGTGAATCAGAAGTAGTGGGTATCAGGGGCTGCGAAAGTGCCTCACTGAGTACTGGCGACTGGCTTAGGAGAAGCGTCATCGGCAGTTTTGGACCTCGGCGGCTTGTCTCTGTCTTTATCTTTGCATTTTTTTGGAATCCCAGTAGTCGGATGGCTAACCGACAACATTGCTGGACAATTAAACAGACAGCCAAAATATTTAGAGGTGAAAATATGAAATAAGAAATGAAAATCCTTATGAGGTATTTGCTTTCCACAAGTAATGCAATTATTAACTTTTACAGACATCGGTAAGGAGCAAGAAAAAGTTTCCCCAACAGGGTACTTAGCTTTAGTTGAAGACTTTGGTTCTGAAACTTGAAAACAAACATTTTAGGAGTTGGCCAACCGGCACTTGCAAACTGCTTCTTCAGGCCACACACGGCAAGAAAGACTGATGTAATGGCATCGGCTGCATGTTTTATACCCCTGACGTCATGGATGAAGGGACAGCAACCGACGCAGGACCCAAGACTTTATCAGGTTGACTGAGGGCTACCTGCAAGCAGATAACCCAAATGTAATGACTGCAACAGTGAAACACGGAGAACATGCAGGGTGCACTGGAGGAACAGCAGACAGGTTAGGTGACTCCATTTGTGAAAGGTCATAATACCTCTTTTGGGTCTTGGTGACCTGGCTGTTGTCCCACTTGAAAAAGTCTTTCATCTGAGCAGTAGTTTCCCCAAAGGAAATGTCTTCCCCTGGGGACTCTGTGCAATCGGACTCCTCCTCCTCTGGGGAAGCATACCCCAGAGGGGAAGCAATTTGTGCAGTGTAAGTGAGAGATTCATCCCCTGATGAATCTGCTTCTTCAGTTGAGACATCGGAAACAAGTTTACCCTTAGGGGTAGATGCAGTAGAGGCCAGGACCAGAGCAGGGGCCTGGTGTAAGGCAAGGAATGCATTTAGAAGGCCCTGAGTAAAGGCCTGCCAGTCAGGTAGCTGGTCAGAGGTTGCAGACGTCTAAGAAGGAGCAAGATGCTTGGTCTTTTGTTTTTCTTTTTGTGGGACTCTAACTCTGGGGTAACAGAGATGCGGTGGAGAGATGGAGGGCCGGATGCCAGATAGCACTCCACAATGTTTGAGGAGACATTCTCGCGAACTACAATTTGAGACCCATATGGACTCTCGGAAATGATGAGCCTAGGTTCCCCCCCCCCGGTGACTGATTCAGATGCCTGCAATTCCCTCTGCAACATATCAGTGGCTTCTTTGATGGCCTTTCTCCTGGGTACCCACCAAAGGAAAATCCAAGGATTCGGCTCAGACTCCAGGCCTTCACCGGCCTCGAGAGGTACGGCTGCAATAGACGGGTGCAGCAGTCGGTTCAGGACACGATTTTTTGGCCTTTTTGACTGGCAGCTCATCAGGAGAACCAGACGTCAGATCCATAGCTTTTGCAGACTTTTGAGTCGCTGCTTCTCTAAGTAAAGATTTGAAGCTGCTACACGACTTTTGAGGTTTTGGGGACGAAGGCCTGACAAATACTATAAGCAATGTAGTCGTGTTCTCGGCCTAAACAAAACAGGCAGAGCTCATGCGAATTCTTATATGGAATCTGCCTTCCACACCTATATTTGCCCTTTCTACCAGATATAAAACCTCAAAGCAGTAGCAAAAGGATAATCAAAACCCCCTATGGGGTACTTATCTGAAGTCGGATAAGACGAGTTCACTTTTCCGAAGGAGCAACGACCGGAACTGGTAGTCACACAAACAGCAGAAATGTTCTGGATATAGCAGCATATGAATAGAAGGACATTATTACATCTACAATAGCAGCAGGAAGTATCCTAAGGACTAAGCCTAAGCCAAAATGGGAATGGAGGAAGGAGATTCTGATGACAGAGATGATTGCGCTCAGAGATATAGACAATAGGCAAGAGGGGGTTGGAATTTATTGGAGAAAACTGACAAAGGAACCAAGGTATTGGGAGCAAATAACTAGAGAGGGAAAGATGATAGAATGGGAAGACACAAGAATTAATTTGGACTGCAGGTTAGAGACTGCCTTTCCTATCAAGGATTGATATTGAAGTATAGGCAAAGAGAAATAAATAAAGGGTCCTAAATGAAAGACCAGCAATGGTAGAGTTTTTAGCAGAATCTAGAACAGAAGGCCATTAAAAAGGAATAATTGGTACAGCATATAAAATATTGCATGATAACTATAAGAATCAATCAGAGGAGGTTACAAAGGATTGGGAAGAGAGATTGGATAAGCAATTAAGAAAGAAAATGAGAGGATATATGTATGTCTCCCAAATATGCAACAAAATCTAGAAGATTAAGGATTTTTGCTTGGAAATGTTTACATAGATATTTTTATACCCAAGTAGACTACACAGAATTTTTCCTCAGGCAGACAGCATATGTTGGAGGTGAAAGGAGGAATAAGGAGGTAACTTGGAACATATTTTCTGGGACTTTAAGGATTCCCTGCAGGATGCACTGTTGGAGATGCTGGAGGGGGTAGATTGGTGTGACGAGGGAGATGATTTTTCTGAGCTATAATACAGATTCAGAATTGCCTAGACATGGTAAAGCAATTACTAATAAATGGAGATCAAAATCTAAACCAACTATACTAGAAATATTGAGTATAGTAACAGAGATAAAACAACTGGAATTGAGATCTTTAGAAAAGGGTGCAAACTACATAGGAAAAATGGGAATTATGGGAACAATACATACAAGGGAGAAATGTGGTTTAAAAGAAGGCAGGACTTAAATGAAAGTACAGTTTTGTACCTACCATAAATGTAGATGTCCGAACGTCATAGCTGCTGTCAATTGGGTATAAAGGCATCAGCCGGCCTTCATCTCCTGAATGCTGTTTTTCACTGTTTCACTGCCAGCATCTCTTTTGCAGGTCTGGCTGGTCTTCCATCCATAGGTATAAATCCATTTGTCTCCCTGTAATGTAATGCCAGTTTGCTGAAAAGCAGGCTAGCTTTCCCCTAAGGGTGCTTCAGTTGTTCCCTGGGTAGGTATCAGCAAACAAAAGTCATTGTGACTGTCCTGTGGAAGTGGTGGTAGCTGGGCAGCTAAACCACGGAGGCTGGACCTGTAAGAAATCCTTGACTGCCTGGACAGATTTTGCTTTTCTTCCACCCTTTCTTAACACTTGCTGCAGGGGAGGCAAAACAAACTGTTCTCCATGGGAGCATCTAGGAGCTTTGACTTTTACATGGTCTGGTAAGGATTGCTTTTAACCATGCATGCTTCTGATCCACTGTACTGTCATATTGATCTAAACTATGTAATGTTTGACTGAAAACGATTGGGTAGATTATACTGCGGTGGTGGTGTTGCGGTAGCGTTGTCGCCTCACAGTAAGACGCTATCCTGTTCAGTTCTCAGCTAAAGCGTCTTCTGTGTGGAGACATGCATGAATGGGCGTACCTTTGTTGAAGGTTGTGCGTCAGAGCTGGCAACTTGGTACGTAAAAATCTACTGCCAATCATTAGCAGGCCGGAGTTCCGCTGTGGCGACCCCTAACCGGGAAAAGCCGAAAGACACATCAACAACAACATAAGTGATGTATAATGTTTGCAACTGGAAGTGTGTCGGTATGGTTTGTGATGTAAAATGTTTACGACTAGGATTGTGTCAGTGTGGTTTGTTTTCACTTACATAAATGTATGATTGTCTATGTAGTAAGTCATAGTTTAATAAAGATGTTTCATGTTTAAGAAAAAAAGGCGGCCAGGAATTGAATAATTTATGTAATGTTGCTTAGGTTATAGGAGATACAGCAATATATGTGAAGTATAATGTTTGTAAACGTGAACTTAATACAGTTTGATCACTTTTATATAAATGTTAATTGTCTATGTCACAAGTGATAATTCAATAAAGGTGTTAAAAAAAAAAAGGTTGAAATGGCATCTCCTCCCTTACAGAAAGCCGCCACTCCCCCTCCCCGAGGAAGCCATTACTCTAGCAGAATGAGCTTTTGGGCAGAAAAACAAGGACATGTCATAAGGCAAACAGCAGAAGGAGATGGCCTTAGAATCCAAGTTGCAATAGTTTGTTTGGAGACCAGATGGCGAAACTTAGGGCTCATAAAAGATGTAAACAGCTGGTCAGTCTTCTTGAAGAACTTACTTTTATCCATATAAAATCTCAGTTGCCTGTGAATGTCCAGAGAATGTAAGATTTCCCCCATATTTTGGGTATTTGGAAAGAAAGGGGATAGGTGAAAAGCCTTACTGAGGAACAGCTCATTCATTACCTTAGGCATGAAGGATGCATTAGCCCTGAGAGTCACCCTGTCTTTGTGGGAAATAAGAAAAGGTGGAATAGCTATGAGATCTTCTAACTCAGAAACTGTCCTAGCAGTGACAACAGCCAACAGTAGAATAGTTTTCCAAGTGCAAAATTTTAAAGAAGCAGAATATACTGGTTGAAAGGGAAGCAATGTAACCTTTTCCAGCACAAAACTGAGGTCCCAATGGGTAGAAATGGAGTCGTTGGTGGGGTTAAAATGCAAAACTCCCCTGAGGAAAAACATGACTTCTGCTCTAGCCATAAGTGGGTGGTAAGAGGCATGCAGGCATTGATAGCAGAAGGGTGAATTTTAACAGATGAGGAAGTCAGGCTGGAATAAAATTTGCAAAGGTATTGCAGGACAGCAGGGGCCTGTGATAATAGTGGGTCCTGACTGTGATAAACTTTTTTTTCCATTTAGCTGTTTAAGATTTTCTAGTAGTGTGTCTTGTGGCTCCTGTAGTACTTGCACAACCTCCTCAGAGAATAGGGGTCTTTGAGGAATTAAATCCCATCTTCCACAAAGTCAGGCTACATGAGAGAAGATTTGGGTGGAGAAGTAATCATTTTGTTGAGAGATCAGGTCCGGTTGCAGAGGTATTTTCCTGCAATTTTCCTTTGTCGTGTGAAATAGCAGGGGAAACTGCAGTTGTCTCGGCCAAAAGGAAGTCACTAAAAGGAGTTTGTGTGCTTCATTTTGTGCTATTAGAAAATTTTGAGAAGAGAAGGTACAGGGGGAAGGCACAGATGAACTTCCCTGTCCACTGGAAGAATGTAGCTACCTCCAAGCTGAGGGACAAGGTTCCTTGGTACAGAACTGGGGGAGCTGATGGTTGGCTAGTTATGCAACACTGTATACCTCAGTTGTGCCCTACTGAAGGTTGATTGCCTGGAAAACCTGTCTAAGTTCCATTTGTGGGGGCCCTCCAAGAAGCAGTTTAGGCAGTCTGGCAGCACATTGTCCTGTGAGGAAATATATGTGGCTGTGAAGGTGATATCTATCTGGGTGGTTAAGTTCCATGCCGCCTAAACTAACCTGCACAGCTGGTAAGATCTGGTGCCTCCCTGTTTATGTACCACATGAATGTGGTGTTATCTGTGTACAGTAAGAGTGGTCTGGGTTTCATTAGGTGAAAGAAGGTCTGCAATGCTTGCAGAAGAGCCCTCATTGTCTGCAGACTGTTATGTTCCTTCAGGAACTGTGGTCGCAATCTGCCCTGTACCCTGTGTGATCCTGTCCTTGCCTCCCATGGCTCATCCAAGGCATTGGTGTGAACTTCTTAAAGAGGAAGTGGTGGTGTGAAGGAAGTCCCGAGATAAGATTGCCCTGTTCTTTCCACCAAAGTAGCTCCTTTTTTAGACAAAAAGGGAAGGGAATCAGGATGTCCAAGGTGTGGGAATACTGAGACCACACAGACTTCAGATAACAATGGATTTTCCTCATGTGAAGTCTGGCCAGGGGACGCACAGCAATGGTGGATACCATGAAACCCAAAGTTCTTAACATCTCTATTGCTGTGCAGTGGGGTTGCAGAGGAGATATCTAAGAAGAACTTGAACAGACTGTAAACTTTCTCCTGAGGAAGGAAAGCATGCATTTTTCTTTGTGTCTAGTTTGCACCCCAGGAAAACCAAGTCCTGTTTAGGAACCATGTGGATTGTTTGTACTCAAGTGTGAAATCCAAACCTGACAAGAGTTGTAGAGTGAAATCTAGATGCTGAAGGAGGACTCCTAGAGTGAGAGCATGGAGCAACAATTTGTCATGGTAGGTGAAAATATGAATTCCTGGGTGCAAAAGAATGCTACCATTGGAGTGAGACACTTTGTGAATACCCTTGGTGCTGTGGAAAGAACAAAAGGCACAGCAGTAAATTGAAAATGTGAGGAGCCAGAGAAACCTGTGGAATTTCTAGCAAGAAGGATGAATAGCTGTGTGTAAATAGGCATCCTTCAGATTTAGGGGGTACTAGAAAGGTCAGGGAAGGGATGGGAACATGAAGGGCAAGAAACTTGGAAGAGAGAGCATTTTGAAAATTGGTACATTCAAGAAAACTGTTTAGAACAGAAAAGTCTAGGATGATTGTCCACTGTCCTTCTCTTGGCACCAGAAAGACTCTGAAGTAGAATCCTTTTCCTGTGAAGTCTTTTGGGACTTGTTTAATAGTACCCTGATTCAGGAGGTCCTGAATAACAGAAGTAAGAAGAGATATGGCTGGTTGTAAGGAGGATATGGCATTACCATCCTTGATGATGGACAGAACCCATTTGTATGTGGTAATAGCTTTACACAGAGAGAGAGAGAGAGAGTCTTTTGGAAAGAGGAGTTATGGAACTGAGGATAAGAGAGGGAGTGCTGCGAACATGCTCACAGATTTTTATTTCTAAATGAAGGCTTCTCAATTGGAGATTCCCTATGAGATTTATCACAGTAACTTTTTCTAGGGGGGGGTTTCTAATTTTTTTTTTGAGTAGCCCTAGGGTCCCTTCTGAAGAAAGATGCTGATTTTGATGGGTAGTTCTCATATGGTAGCCAGGAAATGAGGAAAGTAAAATTTATCTGCAGTCTTTCATAGTCTTACCTTGGTCTTGAACAGTTTTGAACAGACTGGTAGTCAGAGAACCAAACAATTACGTCCTTGTTCAAGGGGGGAGTCTAAGAGTTTTGATTTGCAATCCTCAGGAATAGACTGGTTATGAAGCCATGCAGCAAATACAATGAAAAACAAAGACCAGGAACCCAATGAATAAAATGTATTCCTCTCTGACGTCTCGGCATACACTGCCTTCTTGGAGTACACAATTACTTCACATCACACACTTGTTTTATATACACTACTAAATAGGTAATTAAACAATAAAATCATCAACTGATACCATAAAACACTTAAAAAGCATTTAAAGTAATACATGCCAATTGAAATCAATATTCATACCGTTTGGAAACAAAGTATCAAACTTTAAATATATACAGTTTATTTTTGCTGACACACAAAAAGGAACAGAGTTCAGTGGCACAACATTTTTTTGGAAGCACATGGTAGTTTTGTTCATGGTTTACAAGCCACAGTTTTAGAAAAAGTAGAGTGTGGGTTTTTTTTGGGGGGAGTCAGCAAGAATAAACTTTGTTCAACAACTACAACAGATTCTGATGAAGTCTCCCGAGTGGAGATGAAAAGCACTTAATCTGCTATTTTATTATTTTACTGTTTTGTTTGTTCAACAAATTAATCAATTTGTGTCGCTGGAGCTTGCCTGTGGAGTTATTTGGAATTTATACTCTTCTAAACAGAAGAATTCTAAGGAGGGGCAGCCTTTATTGGTATCAGCAGTCTCTGTATTTTGGTTTTGTGGTTCATGCAGTGTTACTGTGGATCTTCAAGAGTTATTACGCCAACAGGGCAGGCCCACTAAAGCCCCCTCTCCAGATGAGTCAAGTGTTTTTGGAGGCCTTCATTGCAGGCTCATCCATGTCCTGGGTTGTTTGACCTCCAGAACCACTCATTCACATGGTGTCCCGAAGGGCTTGCAGAGAACCAGATGCAGTGGAACCATTTCTCAGAAAGATTTATTGGATTTTAGCACCTCCCAGGATCCATCAACATTAGAGTGAGGTGCCTGCTTTTTATATGATCATGGTGGCAGCAGCCACCTAAAGGACATTTTGAAAGAGTTCCTCAGTCAGTCTCCCAAACAGAGGAGTCTAGGGCATTAAACCATTTAGTAAAGTGCGCCTGCCTACTCCTCAGCAACATTTGCTGTGAGAACTTTAAATTATTTAGCACATTGGAACAGACTTTAGAGGGTGTCGAGGCAGTAAAAACATAGCAGCCCCCAGAGATGCAAAAGACTCTTGAGGAGCAGTTTTTTTATGATGCTGCTAGGGAAGGCTCCCCTTGTGGTAGGGAGATAATCAGAGAGGGCCCCGTCTACATGGCAGAACCAGTCCACAAAAAGTACAGTTTTGTACCTACCATAAATGTAGATGATGAAGATCATTGCTGCTTGCTGCAGTGGGTAGTCCGGCTGTCCGTCACCTCGGCGAATATATCATAGTATAAGGCTGGTCGATCGTCAATTTGACGGCTGACATCAGACATCAGGGCGAAATGCGCGCATGACCGACATATCCTCTCCTTTTTCTTCTCTTGCCAGATCCAGAGAGAACCAAAATAAAGGTCAAAACCAAAAACCAAAACAAACAACCAAACCAACCACTACTAAAAAATATATAATATATATATAATATCATATTATTAACCCAACTCACACACCACAACTACCTCCTACTCTAGGGAAAGAGGGAGGAGAGCTGGGTAAGATGGCATGTGGGATCTTGAACATCTACATTATACATGGTACAAAACTGTACTATCATCTTGTTCTCATCACATTGCAGTCCTTGTCCTTAATCCATCCCAAAGCAGGAGAGAGGTATGTAGGGTGGATGGCCAAACTAAGGGAAGCAGGATACAAAAAACCTGCAAACAAACAGCAGTGGCAACCAGCCCCCTGGTGAGTAAAGTGGTAGGTATTAATGCATGCAGAGAGTATGCACTGAACTCCAAGTAGCTGCCTCAAAATCCCTTATCCTCCCACTCAAAAGTGGCCCGAGTGCCCCCAGTGGCAGCCCCCCCTGGGCAATCCCAGCTGGGGTCTCCTGGAATGCCATGATGGAGATGCAAATATGCAATGCAAAACAAATTTAAAAATAGTTTGTTTGACACAGGCTTGCCCTGAAACAAAAGAGACAAAAGACAAAAAACAAATAAGACTGCCTGAACCCCTAGTTTCTGTCCAAATAATATAATAAACTGCCTGTGTACATCTGAAGTGTGCAAATCTTTTCCAATAATTTATTTTTTTGCAGTAAAAGTTTTGGAAAAAAAATAAATTTAGGCACCACAATAGTTTACACAAAAGGTTTAGGGCAAAAAGGAATAAAGATAAAATACTAGGATTAAAAAGTAAAAGTAAGACAAGCTCAACAAGGGCCAACAAAGCAAACTCAAAGCCACTTCCCTGCAACCAAATAAAAGCCAAAAAGCAAAGGTAATGATAAAAAAACTTTAATTCAGTTAGTAGTAAAAGGCAACAAAAGGCAGTCTTCCAAGGTTTCTCCAACACAAGATAGAGTTTCCCAAGCAGGAAAAGGTGAGATCCTTTGGGGTCTTACCCCCTTTGAAAATAATTTCTTCTAAGAAAGAATGGGTGTGAGGGTCACTTGTGGGTCACAATAATTGCAAAGCATCAGGATGAACCTAAATTGAACTGCAATATGAACCTTAATAGAGTAATTTGTCCAGTAACTGAATAAAAGAGAATGAAGATACAAAGAAACATCAAAAAAATTTTGCTCAAATAAAAAAATCTTCCCAAAATTAAATTCTAAACCATCTATCTCACTAGGCCTTCTAGCTTCCAAAATAAAATTCAACCTTTCCAAAAACACATTCAAATAACATTGGGCAAATATGGCAGAAGCATGGTTCAAAACAAATGAGCTGTGAGAAGAGAGTTGTGAGGCTGGACCAGAGAGAAATGACATCATGAGGCCAACAGGTGTGAAATTGGGGCAAAGGCCATGGAGGCTTCCTTCTTGAGGCTTCTCAGTAATGGGTACCAGGCCTGTCGAGGCTTCTCATGAGATCTCCTCAAAATCATCCTTCTGCTGTCTTGTAGTACCTTTGGAGGGGACAGGGGAAGGGAAGGAGATACACATGAAGATTGCTCCAATTGAAAGAAAGAGCATTCACTTCGACACCATGATGAAACCTTTTTGTGAAAAACTTGCAAAACCTTGGGTTCTATGTCTGGGACAACTGGTTGTCCTTGTCTTTGGAATTGACCATGATGGTGTCTGATCTCCTCCACCCTGAGTCTGCTCATTTGTTGTCTGAACATCCATGCTTGTCTGCTGTGCTGCAGAATAAGGCACTGATGAAGATGCCAGTTCCTGGCCCCGCAGGATCCACAAAGAAACTGCTTGCCATTAGAGACCATTAATGTGTGTTGATGCCTTGTTGTGTTGCCTTGTTGGAGTTGTGTTGTCTGTGTGAATCAACACCTTGTCTAGAATTAGTAAATCCTTGAGCGCTTCTTGGCTAAACAAGTTGAAACACCTCTTTGCTAATGGAGTGTAGTCTGGGTTATGCTGGCCGGACTGTAGTCTTTGTATTCACTTGTCTTGTAGAGCTTTGTCTGAGATGTCTTGTCTTGAGGCATCTGAACTGATTTGCTGAGCTGAGCTCTGCTGGGACACCTGAAGTAGGTTACTGAAGGACTTCTTTCTTCGCGAGGTCATTCGTTCCTTTTAGACTTTAAGGTGTGATAGTGAGGCGGGTGTTGCTTGACAGACAGTGTGTCCATGCATTATTTTGATTTGTGATTCCATTTGAGATGCCGGCAGTGCTTAGGCATGGGCAGAATAACATGCCACTTGCTTGACAAGATGAAGGACTGTCCTTGCAGTCAGGTGCACTGATGACACAACTGATGATGAAGAAAAAGGAGAGTTGTTTGTTCAGGCTGAAGTCAACCTCTCAACTGATGTAAGGAATTCTGGAGGCTGACCATCTTGCACATGTCCTGAGAGGGGTCCTGGAGGCCATCTGGGACTTAGAACACCAGAGGGCACATGAAAAAAGCACTAATCATCACATAATCCAAATGATGAAGCTCAATGAAGGATAATCAATCTTAATCAGGCCAGCATCACATCCAGAGTTGAATAAGGAAATGAGTCGGCCCCTGAGAGCCAGAAAATCAGGCAAACTCCCTGAACAGATAGGGATGATATTCTTTTAACCTGAGGAAAAACTCCTGCAAGCAAGAGAACTTTCGTGAACAGTGACTGCTCCATGATAGTCAGTAAAAGGCTGACAATAAGATGAGATAATTTGAAGCCCTCCTTGCCATCAATTATGGAAGCTTGAGAGAGTGTGATGCATAGAACAAGCAGATAATTTTGTCTTGATTTTGAACAGATATGTGTTGAGGCTTTTTGGCAGGGGTAAAGCTGCTGTAGAATCAATATTTTGGAACCCTTTCTCCAGATTGAAGAGGAGTTGGGCCCTTTTAAAAGTGGCGCTCCACGCTCCAGGGTTGGTATTATGCTTTAGTAGAGATTTGCTTGTGAGCCTCTATTTTCTTGTGAGAGGAGGGCCTGAGGCATTTCTTGGCATGCTGAGAGAGGAGTTCTGCTCTGGCAACTCTTTCTGGCCTGATGTTCTTTGGTGAAAGCAACCCAATCTTGCATTGAAAAGGAGGACCCCAAATCGAAAACCTTGGTCTAGGAAACTCAATCCCCCTCTGAACTCTGTGCTGGTAGTCAGTCTCCCTGGGGCTGGCCTGAGGTTCGAAGTCTGGACCCCTGCCCTCACTCCCGGAGACTAGGAACGTTCTGAAATCAGATTGGCAAAGTCTGAGCCTGAAGAGACTGACCGCTGCACTCAGACTGCCAGATTCAGGAGAACATAAGAAGGATAAGCCCACACCATGCCCCACCCCTTAGTACCCCAATTTCTACTAAACTTTGGAGGCTGAACCAAACAAGATCAGGAAGTCCAGCCCTAAACTTTCCTTTTGTTCTTGATAAAAAAAACTGATTCAAAACAACAGAACCAAACAACACATCAGATTGTAAATCCTTGTCACAACGCCTTGCTTCAACATGAGATCAGATCAACAAATCAGATTTGCAGGAGAACTGAAGAACCTGGCCAGATATGGTAGGATCCCCACTGCAGCAAAACCACATTCAAAAAACTGTAAGTGGCAGCCACAAAATTGGGTTCAGAAACATCAACCAAACCTTGTAATAACCAATTTCCTTAATCCCTTCCCGAAACTGTAACTATCTTGAGTTTCAGGTTTGTCATTTTAGTTTTTGACACAGAGCATCAACCTTCATAACCTCATAGCTAGAGTGATAGATTCAACATTCAACCCCATCTATCCAAAGCATCTCCTTTTAATGTCCTATTAGAGGAAAACTTTATAACATTTCTTACAACAGACTACAACAGGCTCTTAACACTTTTTCTGGACTGACCGAAAGAATGCTTGTACTTTTAAAGGCCCTGGCAAAGAATCCCTGTAACTAAATCTTATTTAACAGGAGCTAGAGGAGAAAAAAAAGGATTTATGAATAGCTCAACATCTAAAACAATACCAACCACAAAAAGGCAGGGAAGCCTGCCAAAAGAAACAGGAAAAAAACAAAAAAACTCTAAGCCTTTTCCTGGAATCAGAGAAGTCCTGACCTTCCCACTTAAAATGCTCTCTTCTGGGAAAGAAAAAGTCTGAGAAAGAGAAATCCTCAGGAGGAGTATCTCCTAGAGGAGTAGGGGAAAATAAAATCCCCAAGCCTTGAGAGAAGGGAGCCTCACATCCACTCAGGAAAACTTTCAAAACATCCGGCCTGAGAGCAAACTCTAGACTCAGGAGGGCCCTTCTGTGGCTCAAAGTCCCCACTCAAAACATCCCTAAAATGCTCCTCAAATCCTCAAAACTTGCTCTTGGGCAATTCCTGCTTCTGGGGGGGGTGACACCAACTGAAGCCAAACCTGGCCAAATCTGGGAGGGCCCACAACATATGGAGGCTGGGCACTGGAAAAGGAAGGAGGGAAGTGAGAGCCTCAAGCCTCCCCAGACCACCCTTGGATAGAGGGAGAAGCCCCTTAACAGCCCCTGTCTCCCTGGGATCCCAAAAAACACACATCCTGGAATCCCAAAGTCTCTGGGCTCACCCAGCCTGACTCCGTGTGCGAAACATTCTAACCTACGCTCTCAAACCTCTACGGCTTAGGGGTTGCACTAGCTTCGCTTCTTTCTGAAGTCGCCGATGGCAGAAATTCGTCCGTAGCATCCCGCGCTATTTATAATTGCGCTTCACCGTCTAACCTTTACAGTGGCGATGAAGCACTGCAAAAATGCCCCTTGCACAAATAAGCGCAAGTTCAACAACACAGAACAAAAGCTAAACAAAGCTTCTTTATACTTCGCTTTTATTGAAAGAAAGCACTGTTAGGACTTTCCTCAACAACGGTTAACTTTTACCTAGAAATCAGAAAATCACAAAACCCAGATATTCTCACAAATATCTCCCCAAAACTCCGAAATGGCATATCCGGTCTGCATTCCGACATTGAAAAAACCAACTGGGCAATTGGTGTAAAAACACAAACAGACTGTACGCATGCAAAGCTGATGCGACAAAAAAGGCCCAAATCAATTTGTTTCATATGCGCATATGTGACCTTGCAATGCTTTGATCAACGGCAACCGGCAAGCAAACTCAATGAGGGGACGGCGATCGAGACGACGATTTGAATCCTTCCACAGCTTCCACAGAGATTTCTCAAGGAGGCCTTTTTGGCGTACCTGAAGGGTTCCCCAGCTTGCCCATCTCTGGAGGCAGTCAGCAGTTACTTGGCTGTCCACCCAAAACTTGGGAGGCCATCACCTCGGACCCATGGATGCTGATAGTTATATCCAGAGGTGGGGCCATTCTGTGTTTGTTTTTCCCAAGAAAATTACAAAAAACCCTCCCAAGCATTCCTCCCTGTCAGAGATAAGCAAAAACCAAGATTCAAAAGCCGCTGGACAATCAAGTCATCCAGTAGGTCCCACCAGATCAGAGTGGATCTGGAGTCTATTCTAGATTATTTTTGATACTGAAGAAGTGCAATGACCTCAGACCAATCTTGGATCTAAGCACATTGAACTATTATGTCAAACAGACAAAGATGAAGATGGTCACTGTGTAGTCCATCCTACCGCGGTTGAGGAAGGATGAATGGAGGTGCTCGATAGATATCAAGGATGCCTACTACTATATAAAGATCGCATGGCACTCCAGGATATTTCTGCGCTTTCGGTTGGGGGACAGTCATTACCAGATCCAGACACTGCCTTTGGGTCTCATCACAGCTGCACGAGTATTTTCAAATGCATAGCAGTAGTGGCAGCCTGGCTCACGCTGCAGGGGTTCCAGATCTTTCTGGACAGTTGGTTTCTTACCACCTCCACAAGAGCATCCCTTGGCAAAGCTCAGGACTCCTTACTCCAGGTGTGTCTAAGTCCAATTTATAGCCCATTCTAAGTGTTTGAATTCATAGGATGCCATTTAGATAAGGTATCCCAGACAGCAAAACTCCAAATCCACATGTTAAACTCACTTCAAACAGAAGTCGCTCATTTGCTGGTGTTTCACAAACTCCCTGCCTGTTTTATTCTCAGACTGTTAGGACACATGACAGCATCTGATTGGTTGGTTGGTACCCTTGGCAAGGTACCATATGTGAATTCTGCAGTGAACACTAGCAGCTCAGTGGTCATACATAACATCACACGAATTTCCTTGTTTAATCATGACAAGCAGTTGTCAGGCTTAGGTAAGATGGTGGTTGCAGTTTGCCCCTGTCACTCAGAGGTGACCCATTATTCTTCAATGGACAATGGACCCCTCCCTTCTCATGTGGGGGGCATTTCAAAAGGAAGACTTTTCAGGGAACATGGTCACCATCTGAGGCCAATCTCCACATCAGTGTCTTGGAGATGAGATCAGTCCTAGATTTGCAGGCCTTTCAGGACCTTCTCCCCAAGGGTGTGATCTCATTTCAAACAGAGAATATGTTTAGTGGTTTGGTACTTTAACAAGGGGGGGGGGCTAGTCTTAATCTCTTTGTCAGGAAACCATGAAGGTATGGCAGTGGGCTGTTTTCCTATCAGTGGTTTCTGACTGCAGTGTACATCCTGAGGAAATCCAAAATCTTGGCAGACAGTTTAAGTAGGAACATCCTTGTTCCTCACCAGTGGTGTGAAAATCCAGAAGTAGCAGCTCAGGTTTTCCAGTGCTAGGGCACTGGTTGCTGCAATCTGTTTGCTACCCCTTCCATTACAAAGTACAGCAGTTTTTGTGTCTTGATCTCTCCCAAGAGTCAGTCACCAAGGGACGTTTTTCTGTCTGCATGGCCCCCATCTCTCCTCTGTGTCTACCCACCAACTCCACTCCACTCATAATAAAATCTCTTCCTAAGGCAACCATTTACATGGTGACTGTGATTCTCATTGCTCCGTTCTGACCCTGACAGTTATGGTTCCCAGTCCTGTGGCCTCACCTCTAGCACCCACCCTGGGTTCTCGACCTCAATCTGGGGTTGATTTCCCATCTGGGATCCAAAGCTCTTGGACAGAATTATTACTATCTTATCCTCTTCTCATAAGCCATTGACATGAAAGAACTATGCTAGCAAATGGAAATGCTTCCAGGCTTTTTCTAAGGGTCTAGACTCTTTTTCAGCCTACTTGATGCTATCCTGGATTTTCTTGCTGACATTTTTCAAACTGGTTTGAGATTTTCTTTTGTCAAAGTTCAGCTTGCTACTATTTCTAATTTTTTCATTGGGAGGGGATAACACTCCGGTAGCTACCCTTAAGACGTCCAAGGATTTTTTGAGGGGTACTGTTTTGTTATGCCTTCCAATTTGGGATCATATTCCCCCTTGGGATTTGATGTTCATGCTGAAATTTTTGGCCAGTCCTTCTTTTCAGTCTTCAGCCTCCATTCTGTTAACTGTTTCTATCTTGGAAAACCATCTTTTTGATGGCTGCTACTATGGTAAGACAGGTTTCAGAACTGAATGTTTTATCCTCTTTTCCTCCATATCTAATTTTTCACTAGGATGGATCCTTCCCTTTTGCCCAAAGTAGCCTCAAAATCAAATTGTAACCAACTTATTCACTTGCCATTTTTTTTCCCAAAATTTTAATAACTAATTACTAAAATATATTTTTATATTTTGAATATTTGCTTTACTGTCTTAATGTTCATAGACAGATGAGATTCTGTTTAGACAGGACAAAAGCCTATAGGAAAAAAAAGAGCAACTCTGTTTCCTTTTCCAAGGCTAGACTACTTTTGGCTGGTGTCAAAAATAACCCTACCCAAATGGCTCTCTGATTGCATTTCTTTTACATACAATTTGAAAGGAAAGTCCTTTCTGGCTAAATCAAAAGGTAATTCTAGCAGGGCAGTGGCTACTTCTTCAACCTTTTTCTCTACAACATTGATTAATCACATTTGTGCTGCAGCTACTTGGGCTAATGCTCATACTTTTGTGTCCCATTACAAATTGGATGTGCAGTTCATGTCCAGGGCCTCTTTTTGTTCCACTGTTCTACAAAAGCTCTCTCCTTGGGCCTCCCTACAATGTTACATGACTGGAAATTGTGTCCAACAGGATGAAGCCAGATGGAAGCGAAAACATCCAATACGAAAATTATGTACTTACCATAATGATAGATCTGTGTTGTCTCTGTTTCTGTCTGGTTCAACTATCCCTCCTACTTTTTTTTTTTTTTTATTGGTCATGTCAGCAGAAGACTGTGCTTTGAGTTTCCCTCTTTGGGTCCTATGTTAAGCTCCTTCAATGGTTCTCATTTGATTAATATCTGTGTGAGGAGTAAACTCGATCTGAGGTAGATGGGTGAGCACGGTATTATGGGTGGAGACGACTGAGCTCTAGAGCTGAAGCCCCTTGGAAAGGCTGGTATCGTATCAGAGTCAGATCAAGTAACCCATAGGTTGAACCAGATGGAAAAAGACAATACGAGTCTGTAAATAGTAATATGCCTGGGTGGTGAAGCAAACATTTTGTGTAAAGCATCAGTTTACATTTTTTTTTTTAATGATAACCAGAAGATCCATCCAGGTCAAATTCATATTCAGTAAAAAGATGAGCTAGTGAGTAAGAATACAGTAGAGTAACTAAAACTACTTACTTTTTCATTACCATTACAGATCACCTCTTCCTTCAGGAAGGAATTTTGTTGTAGGGGAAAAAAAACATTCATCAGATGTTCATCACAGAGACTGTTCCTTATCCATGGTTTTAGCTGTATATGGATGTCAGTTCTAGCCTGACTTCAAACACAGTTTGACATGTAAAGATTATGACTGGTCTCCTTTTCATAGAAAAATGTCAGAAGGAAGTTTAACTGTAAAGAGAAATGCATAATATGCCATCTTTATTTATTTATTTTTTTTGTCTTGAAAGGAATGAGGGGTCGTTTTGAGTCCATATGCTCCTTCCAGGAATATTTTGAGTGTTTTAGGCTTCTCTTTAATACCTTATTACATTTTATTATGTTTGACTTTGTTCTGAAATTGCTTTTAACAATTTTTTGTGACCCTTGACCTCCTTAGAAACTGTCACCAGGTGTACCTGTCGGATGAAAATTCTCTTTAAGGACCATCACCTTTAGTGAAGATCACCAGGTCTCTTTTTGTACTAAATGCAAAACTTTTAATAAGACTTTTCTTCTTAGAACTTGACATTTGTGGACCTTTGTTGTGCACAAGAAGCTCTTTGCAGTGGGGCAAGGGATGCCATCCCTCCATCAGCCATAGAGTCCTCAGCAAGCTTTGAGAGGAAGAAAAGACAGAGTCTCCCAAGAAGGACAGGCATAAAAATAAGGGGGGAAAAGAAAGAAAAATAAATCCCAGAGCATATAGCAATTGAGGCACTGTTGTTTCCAGATAGGCTTGAGGATGCTTGTCCCAGAGTGGCACAGCTTCATTTGACCCCAGTCCCGGCACCTTTTCAAGCAACATCTTCTGTGATAGCTCTCAGGGGTAGGCACCAGGGTTTCCACTTCAGAACTGATCTAGACCTATGTTAGTATTTTTATCTACATCACAAACTGATGCTGGTCTGAAGGCTTCTGCAAGGGATGGCAGTTTTTCCAAGATTTGCTTTGTAAATGTTGTGAATTAAGTCTCCTCCTCAGTGAATATTCTGTTTTCATAGATCATTCTACCAGTGCTGGAGCAGTCTTAATTTTAAGGAATTTGCCTGTGGTTTATAAGTCTTCAGCCACAGCTGCCTATCTCTTGGGCATCTGTGCTACTAACATTTGCCTTGGTTCTGCTTTCTTTGATTATAGAAAATTTGCTAAAGAGTATGTGGTGGCCTAACTACAAATTGCTTCCGCCTTTCTGCAGTCCCTCCTCCCTTCCAGCACATTTGAGTGTCTCAATAAAATCTGACTTACTGCTGTCAGATTTTTAAAAACTCAACTGATTTTATAGGGTCATGGAAAAATCCAGGTTCATGCATAAGAGCTATGTAAAACAAAGCCCAGTGTCTCCCAAGATATCTTCAGAGGATCCAAGCCAACACATGGATTCAATGTTTTTGCCTATGATGGGAAACTTAGTGCTAGGTGAATATGGGAGAGTGGTGGATGTATCTATCTGTTTTGGGATCAGGGCCATAAACTGTCATAGCCATATATGCTCCACTTCCACTATTATATATATTTAGCCAAATAAAGAACATATCCAAAGAAAGAGGGGCATAGACACAGCATGCAGTGTTGGGAAATGTCATAAAATGTAGGTATGTTGCAACAGATGCTTGTGCCAGGAGGGCTGTTACTGACATTATGGTCAGGAAACATACCTGGCTTGAGGATTCAGTCTTTTGGAGGATGTTAAGGGTCTGCTTTTGAATATACTTCTAGATAAAAAAAATGCTGTTCATGCAGTCTTTGCAGAGGCATTTCAAGAATTTTTTTAGGAGTGCAACGTGATAGTGTTCTACCACTAGATGTAGCAGGAACTACCCCACTGAAGGATGGCCTTTTTTGTAGAGAGCAGTCCTGGCTGGACAGTAGAATCAAGAAGTATGGTCTGAAAAAGAGACCACAAATTTGGAAGGACAGATGAAGGAAGAACAGACAGCAGGGCAAGAGCAAGAGATTACATGGTAGATCCTCCCCAGCAATGGTAACTACCAATAGTTACAAAACCGCTCCCATTTCTACAGTTCCGCATCCTTTTACCCCATCTTTTGGGTGAGAAACTGTCTTTGTACCAAGTAAAGTAGTTAAGACTAGCCTTGGACCAGTGAATATGAGACATCATGTCTTTTGACTACAAGAGCTCAGAAACTATTTTTTAGGCACACCTCTTCTCTTCCTAAGAATCACCTTTCTCTGGTAGCAACTATTTTATCTTAAATTATGGTAAACAGGGCTATAGCATTGATCATTCCCTCCTCTAATAAGGGCAGGGGAAGTATAAGGTTGTTTCGAGTACCCAGTAAAGAGGACCTATGGAAAATTATACTGAATGCGCTTTTGCTGAACAAGTTTATTGTTCAGAGTTCAGAGTAATCACATTGCAAGCCATTATACTTGTGTTTCTTAAAAGTGCACTGTCAGTGACCTTAGAAATGAAGTGTGCTTGCATGTTCATCATTTGATGACTGCTGCAGTAGTCTTAGCTTTTGTTGGTTACATCCTGCATAGGGTATAACAGCTGGACAGCTTCCATAAGCTTAAGGACGCAAGCACAGCAAGAGAGAAAAACAGCAGTCTTGCTAAGACCACCTTCACAGCTTTCTGCCACCAAAGAGCACTCCTTTTGCAGGCCTAGGAGGATTGACATGTGGCTAGCATTTTTCCATTACTGGGCAAATAAGATGTCTTGATTGAAATCATTGTTACATTATTCCTGACATACGGATTGCCACCACTGATGAATGGCCAGAGTAACAATGCTTTTCCTGAAGTCGTATGTCCAACGCATGACCTCATCTCATAAAAGTAGGGATATATACATGGATGTATGACCGTGTACCTCAGACTGTCTTGCTGCCAGCCCAAAAGCAAGTCGTGCATCCTTCAGACTGATGACTGTTTGACCGGTGGCACTGTTGCTTTACTTCAGCATTTTGTCAGATTAGTGTTCATTGGGGAACCCTTCCTTTGCCTTTTTTGCTTACACTATTTTTGTTAAAAATTGTTAGATGTCAGCTAGAAGGGATATGCGTGAGTATGATAGGCGGATTCCATATGAGGACTTGCATACTAAGTGTCATGTCTGTCTAGACCCATAACATGATCATAAATTCTGTTCCATTTTTCAATAAACTATTTGTTCAATAAATTAATCAATTTGTGTCGCTGAAGCTTGCCTGTGGCATTATTTGGAATGTATACTCTTCTGAATAGAAGAATTATAAAGAGGGACAGCCTTTATTGGTATCAGCAGAGTCTGTATTTTGGAACTCTAGAAGATTGCCAAGTGAGGTGACGTAGCAAGAGGATTCCCTTCCTTCATCAAGGTCAATGACCTCGATAAAAGATTCCTCAGGGGAATCCATATGCTTCCTCTTGCACTGGCACTTTCCATGTCCTTCCTGAATGGGAGAATCCATGGGAATGTAGAAACAGTGGGGGCACCTAAAGCCCTTGGGGTGTGGGCTGTGCAGGAGACAACTGATACCCATCCGCAGGTTCAGAAAACAAAGATGGAAGACCAGTAAATGCTGTTCACTCCCTATTTGACTGAAAGGAAATCCTCTATATGGCAATGAAGGCAGAAGTTGAAGCAACAACACTAATCTAATTTGTAACAAAACATCTATGCTAAACAAAGTACACACAGAACTTTTCTACAAACTAGTGAACAGAGGAAAAAAAAAAAAAAAAGAGGGAAAATTTGTTTATTCTAAGCCAAAAATGATACCAAAGACTAAGCTCATCAATGCGATGTAGTCTCTCAAGGCGGCAAACAAAATCTGAAGTGGGGGATTTACAAGTTGTTATTGGTAGAGAAGGCAGATCTCTACAGTTGAAGTCTCTTGGAAAGGCCGGCACTGGAACAAAGTTAGATCCAATAACCACACATTGAAGCCAGATGGAAAAGACAACATTGGATCAGGTTGTTATGATTAATACAGCACAATACTTTTGCTCCTTAAGAGTTATGAATTTAAAAACAGGTCAGAAAGAAAAAAATCTCATTACCATACTTCTTTGAAGCTTCCGCAGTCTTTCCACTGGTTCAGGATCATAGCCTGGAATTTTTCGCATATCGTTATTCTTTAACGCCAGCATAGTTTCAAGCATAAATCGAACCTAGAAAGGTTAGCAAATTGTGAGATCTCTAATATTCAAAATGAGCCCTTAATTAACAAACAACATATTTCAAGCAAACCCTTCTCCTCAGGAGCTTTTTTTTTCTCAAGTCTAAAACCACTATCAGGCTACAAATGCAATGACCCAGGACATCATTTAGTTATCCATTAGTGCCACGGACTTTCATGCATTTCAATGTGTCGGTGAATCTTTCCAGGAAGAGCTAGCAAGCTTTTCCAAATGCTAAGGACTAAGGGGAAGAGCACCATCATCCCTGTGCCTGAAAATAAAGTAAGCATCATTCCATATTAGGTATGAGAAATGAAGCTCACTTTCCACAAAACAAAAAGCTGATGTATTTACTTATCTATTTATTTTTCATGCCATACAAATGTTTGGCGCTGGCCAAATTAACCTTATAAGTAGCAATACATGGCACTAATTTTCTGGGATTCAGATTTAGACAACATATTTAAGTAAAGAAAGCAAGAGGTCAAGAAGGTTTTCTTCCCTGAATTGTAGTCACCTGTTCATCTAATTAGTAGCTGGAGATGGTCAAATCCTATCATCCTGCTTGAAGGTGCAAGCAAGCACAACAAACAGTGTTGTGTGCCTTGCTTTACTAAGTGACAAAAGGAATCAAATCCTTCTCTTTACTCACAAATTATATAAGCAACCCCTGGCGCTATCTTCAAAATATAACAGTTCTCTGACAGGAAATCAATGGCAAAAGACAACCAAGGAAAATGGTTACAAAAAAAGAAGGTGAGGTCTGAAAAACAGGCACAGTTTATCATAACAGTAACATAGCAGTTTAGTAGACAGGATTAAGGCTGTGAGCTGCTAACGAGTTTCATCCTACAAACTGATTCACTCAGACTCCATATGTGTACTATAGGACAGAGCTAGTCACTTAACCAGGCAGTACTCCTGGGTTACCTCTGAGGGGAAAAAAAAAGGATTGCGCCAAGTGGGTCTACCTGGTTAACAAATGAAGAAGAAAAAATTAAGCACAGTAAGGGACTGAATAACTAACACACATCACCATACTCCACCACAAAGTCCACAATTACCATGGACTGTGTTGCATCTGCCCCATAACGAGACACTGGTCACCTACAGATGCACTTGCCATGATTCAGTAGTCAGTAGCTGGTTGCAGATGTGCCCCTAGTATTCACCTTAGAGAAGGATGCCACTGCAGTCAGACCAAGTATTTGCAGCATGACACTTGTGTGTGTCAAAGGTCTGCAAAAACACAAGTACAGCCTCCACAAATGTGGTCCCCTGTACCTATTCTGCCTGCTACATGCCCTACCAATGCACATGTAAGCCTTTTCTTGTCATCCACATGCCCATGACACAGACGGTCAATCACAACATAGGCATGCTAGCAGTAAGGCCATAGCTCATCCACTGAACTCCTTTTCTTTGTGTGTGTGCATTCCAACATTAGGTAGAGGCCTAATACAAGCCATTTGTGAAAATGTTACTAAGACCCCCCTATGATGACCCCCAGGTAGACTGGTACATGTACATGTCAGTACAGCTCCTGCACCCAAAAAATATTGCTTGCATGTTTTACACCACAGTCCATGTAATTCCCACATATTTTCTTTAGTCCCCACCAAACAAACACAGAAACATAACTAGCAACAACACAGGTAACAATTGTAGTTGTAATCTTCCCCATCTAACCACCACAGGTGGAAATTCCCTCACCCCTAATCATCACAACAGACTGAACACATCCTGAAATGCACTGCCAGCCCCACTCAAACAAAACACAAGTTAAAAAAGGTACTATATTCTCCCTTACAACCACAACTTGGGATATACATTTTCAAAAACCCATTATCCCCCCAAACACCCACCAAAGAAGAGGAAGACACTGACACCATCTTTATAACCCCAGTCCACCCCCAACTCCACACCTCCCTCAACCCCACATAACACTGACAGAAACAGCCTAACAGTTAATTATTCAGTCCAATCGTTGTGCTCTCACAGGCCAGACCCTCCAAAAATCAGTGCTGCGGTGAATTACAAGGAACATCACTAGTTATCCCTACCTCTCCTTTTGTCTCAAGTAACCACAAGTTAGAATGAATGAGCCAACAGAACACAGTGGCTTGATGACTTGGGGGGGGGGGGGGTATAGAAATTATTAAAAAAGAATGAAACAAGGTTAAAGATAGTAAAGAACTACCATACCATATCATGGACAACTTCTGGAAAACATTAGCTGAGTGCAAGTGCCAGAAGAAATAAAGCTGTTGCCAATTATTACACATTATACAGTGATAGCTCATTACTATTCAAAGACATACATCCTAATTGGTCAGCCCAACCAGCTTGCCCATTGTAAATGGGGCATGTACCAATAGAAAAAATTCTGTCCGCTGAAGAGTGACCAGACTTACTTCTATTAGTCTATGCTAGGACATGCATCTCAACTGTCTAGATTTTCACAGAATGTCCAGACATTTGCCATATATTTTGATCTGTTCAGCATAAAATGTGTGGTTTTCCAACAAATCATTGAGGAGTGAAGTTACTAAATAATGCCATGCATTTCAGTTTCAGATTTTATATCCTTTAGACAATCCACAATAAAACTAATCTTGTTATTCTAGCAGGTTTCTAAGTTTATAAGAGCAACATTTACAATCAGTCTCTATTCTGGAGTCTTTGACCCCTGTTAGTTAATGCTCTGTCCACATTTCTTGACTTAAGAGGTTGAGAAGTATGTAGGAAATACAAGGAAAATCATGTATGTGCTGTAGAACGAAAGAAACCTACCTGATTTTCCTTGTATTTCTGCCCTGTCTCTCTCATACCTCTAAACTGTAAGGATTTTATATTTAAAAAACACCACGAAGATCTTCCTTTCTTCGTGCTGCCCATTTACTGCAGCACTGATGAACAGTGTGAAGCATGGGAATGCAAGTCTCTCACACATGCATAGTACATCACTAAACACAGAAGAATGAGGAAACAATGAGACGGAACACTATGGAGCAGTTATATAAACATTATTTAAGAAAAGTAAGCAATTTTTTTCTTAAATAATGTCATTGTATAATAGCAATAACAGACTTGTGGGTGTGGGTATACCAGGATCTAGCAAAAGTTGGCTTTGTTTAATCACTCAGCTTCTCCCCAGTGATCAAACCATGTCAGCCATGGGTAAATCTTCAATATACCCACAACCACGAGTTGATTATTGCTTAAATATCTACTGCCAAAACTAGCAGGGAATTTCAGTTCCAAGATCTTAAGATGAATGGACCATTCCCCTATGGTAGGTCTTCCACTTCCGAATCAGAAAAGAGTAAAACCAGTGTGGCAAAGGGTTCTTAGACATTTGAAAAACAACACTGTGATATATAACATATGGCAGCTCTAAAATGCTGTCCTACAGCTTCCATTAGTGCAAAGAAACAACTTAACATACCAACAAAGCAAAAAAGATCACATCTATATACAACTGCTACATGGTGGACAAATGTCAAATACAATTTATGTTTGTTTATTTAACTAGGAATCACCACTGATTAACATGGACCTTTTTCAAATTCAGCTAGGGAGCACCACACAGAAAGGAGGGGGGGTATCCATATTCATCAAAGACACCCACACCTCAAGACTGGTGGCAACGCACGATGCATCGGAGACCATCCAGGTGCAATTAACCATAGGCAAGACTGCTCTGCAAATTGTAGCATGTTACAGGCCACCCTCACAAACTCAGGAACCTCACATGGCCTTCCTGAAAACACTAGAGGGGATAAATGTATCACCAAACACCATCATACTAGGTGACTTCAATTACCCTAATATAGACTGGGAACACTACTCAAGCCCAAACACCCTAGCCCAAAAGTTCCTGGAATTCATAAACTCAAATGCCATGGAACAACTAGTCACCATCCCCACAAGAGGAGAAAACATACTTGATCTCATCATCACAAACATGGGAGCACAATGTTCAACACCGGAAGTATACCCCTCACTGGTGAGATCAGATCACAAACTAATCTCGCTGGAGGTCCTCATCCCACCCCACCTGAAATAAAAAGAACACAGTAAAGAACTTCACGAACGCGCCTTCACCCTTCTAAAGACTAGTGTGGTCTCCCTTAAGGCCCCGAGCGGAAAACAGTACTCAAGCCGCTGAATCACTTACAAATGCCTTCTACCAGCACCTGCAGGACTGCATGGATAAGGCAATCCCAAGCAAAACAAAGACTCTTTGTACCAAAGGCAAGCGTCCAGTCTGGTGGACCCCAGCCATAAACAAACTCTACAACAAAAGGAGGAAGCTACTACAAGATAGAGCAAAATCCTTAAAAGGTAAGACACCCTTGATCACTATAAGTAAAAACTAAGAGCTCTCATAAAATCATCCAAAGCAAATTTTGAGAGAAAAATAGCTAAAGACTCAAAAGACAATCATAAGGCCTTCTTTAGCTATGTTAGAAACCTGGGAGGAAACTCCCAGATATGCTCAGAACTAGTTCAAAATGATGTGAAGATTACTGATCCTACAGACATTGCCAACATACTGGCTGACAGGTTCAGTGCAAACTTCTCCCCTCCCCAAAAGGAGAGATATCTATACCAAGCGATTGCAGCCCCCAAACATCTCCAACGCCCAAGTGAGAACTGCTCTCTCCAAAGCAAAAACACAGCATCCATGGGACCTGATGGTGTCCCCAGCTGTGTGCTCCACGAACTCAACGAGGAATTAAACCCACAGCTAGGACAGCTGTTTAATCATAGTCTTACCTCTGGATACGCATTCCAGGAGTGGCGCACTGCAACTGTGGTCCCACTTCACAAAGGCGGTGCCTCCACCGACCCTGGAAATTACCGCCCATTAGCTTGACAAGCCTTATCTGCAAAGCCATGGAGAGGATCATAATGGACCTCATAAATAAAGACATAGGGAATTTGCAGACTTTGGATCCATCCCAGTTTGGCTTTGTCAAAGGCAGATCATGCCTTCTAAACTTGGTTGACTTTTTGAAACAGTCACCAAAGCCATTGATGAGGGAAAGGCAGTCCATACAGCCTACCTCGATCTGGCGAAGGCCTTGATACAATACCCCACTCGGGTATCATTGAAAAACTCATCAGCTTAAATGTTAACCCATACATCACAAGATGGGTTGCAAACTGGCTGAGTGACAGAACCCACAGGGTCAGAGTTGCTGGCGCCATGTCAGACTCAAAGCCTGTCACAAGTGGTGTACCACAGGGCTCAGTCCTGGGCCCACTCTTGTTTGGCATCTACTTTTCCAGTACAAGCAAACACAGGAGGGTTATGGCTGACAAAGTTTGCAGATGACTGCAAACTGGGCCATAGTAGAAAACACATCTGACACAGATATCCTTCAGAAGGGTCTCACAGAAATGGATAACTGGTGCCAGAGCCATGGCCTAAAGTTAAATGCCAAAAATGCATAGTCATACCCTTCGGGAAAAACAAGGTTACCCTAGCTACCAAATAGGTGGCAATCCACTGAGCACAGAAGAAGTTATCAGGGACCTGGGGACCCAGGTTGATAGTAGTCTGTCATTCGACACCCATGTAGCTAAAGTAGTTAGGAAGACCTTCTACATTGCCCACCTTATCATGAAGGGTTTCTCATCTAGATCAAGGGAGGTCATAGTCTCCCTATACTCATCACTCATCAGACCAATGATTGAGTACAATGCCCCATTCGGAATGTATCTGACCCGACACTTGCAGCAGCTGGAGAGGCCACAAAGTTCCTCACCAAAAGGATAAAGGGTCTCAAACATCTGTCCTATGCTGCCCGACTGAAAGAACTCCAGCTCTATTCAGTCGCTTCAGCTTGCTCAGAGGTGACCTTTGCCTAACATACAAGGCCATGTCAAACCCAGATTTGATGAATATGCTTCACCTCAAAAATCTAGATCCGTCAGAGCCACAAGGGCGGGAGACTTAAACCTCGACACGGCTATTAATAGGACATGCTGGAGGGATAGATTCATCACCCAAAGACTCCCTATGCTGTGGAATAAAATCCCGGTATATGTGAGGCAGAGCACCTCGCTGGCCTTGTTCAAGAGAAATCTTGACCAATGGATGGGAGATCGCAGATATACCCCAGGGATTACCTCAGTGTCACTGCTCAACAGAGGCACAGCAAAATAATGGGTATAGTTCCCCATACTAAAGGGGTGGCGTAAGCCACAAAACTATGGGCTAGGCTTGTAAATGCCCTCGGGCAGATAGCCTAGTATGAACCTATGAAACTATGAAACTACTCAACAGTAACACACTAGGCAAATGGAGGCTGACAGACTCAAACCATGGACTACAGGGAGGAGTTCATTAGCAGCTCTTAACCATAGCCCTCAGTATTAATTGCCAGACAAGCGAAACTATAAATTAAAAGACTGAAGTAAATGTACACATAGTGAAGAGGCCAGAAAGAAGAAAACCACAACGTTCAAGCTGACAGTATCTTTAGGTGTCTGACAGTGTGACCAAGATATGAACAGAAATAAGGCTAAACATGACCAATACATTGAGATTTAAGCATTCTCTCCCAGGACACAGCACATAACAGCAAGGAGATGATAACATAGCCAAGCTGTCAGCAAAGCAAAGCTCAAGTATCAGAAAGATGCCTGCTTATCCAAGATTACAAATCACAGTACAACCATCTCTATTATGAATAAAGTGGACTTCTAGAATAATATATGCAGTGGTCAAAAACACCAATCTAATACATACCAGTGCAATATATAATGGAAAGGCATTGGCTGAAGTGCTGGGATAGGCTCCCAAACCACCCCATGAGCAAATGAAGTGAGATGCTTCTGTTCTGCAAACAGATTGTTACTAGTGAAAACTGCAAAGTTCACTAATGCGGCAAACCATGATTTCAGCTCACCAAGAACAAGATGTCACTTAGTGCAGCAAATGTGGGGATGCTGAACTCCTGAGTAAGCAATCCTTTGAATTAGATGTTAAACTGTCTGCCTATGTTGGTGGTAGCTCAGGTGAATGCAAAATATACCCATGGTACTTATCAAAAAAAAAAAAAAAAAAAGACTAGGGAAGTCCCCCAGTGACACAAATGAACCACGAAGGCACGAAGTTCCTCCAAAGGTTTATTAACAACAAGGCACAACAGTTAACCAACACTGACCTAGGTTTCGTCGTATAGACTTCCTCAGAGTGTTGGTAATCACACAGTTTTATACTAGTCATCTAGTTAATTAAATAATTACACCAAGCTGTGGCTCTACTTATATTTAAAACGGCACAAAATAACATTTGTGACTTCTACCTTAGTCATTCATACATACAACATTTAACACAAATATCTACCTATATAAAATATATATTGTGCTTATATGTTTATATAGATATGTAAGTGATAAAAAATATTTTAAAATACATGTAACAACTATGTAACTATATTACTATTAAAATTCCTTATACTAGTTGTTATATTACTGTTAAAAATAATAACCTTGATTTGCATCTTTTTACTTGACCAATTATAAGACTATGGTGAAAAATAAGCATAGTGTATTAAATAACTATTTTCTGCAATTGTTATCCCAATATGTTTTGCAGCCTAAGATATGGTTTGATGGTTATAAATTCATTAAGTCCTGGAATAAAGTGTGCATTTAATATCATCTGCCATTTGAGTTCACAAACATCTAGGTGGTACTCAGTTAGCCTACCCTGTGGGTCCTGAACTAACTGTTCTAATACACAAAAAGAAAATTTGTGATCCTTATATTCTATTATGTGTCGTGCTAAAGCATTAGTGGGTTTTTGATGCTGAATGTCCAAGACATGTTCTTTGATTCTATCCCTAAATTTCCTACATGTCTTGCCCACATAAAATGCCATGCAATTTCCACATTTAGCTAAATAGACCACATTAATTGAATGGCAATTGAACCTACCCCTAATCCTAATACATGTGTTGTTGACTGTAAGTTTACTTCCTGTTTTCATAACATAGGGACATGTTGTACATCTACCACACTTACTATTGCCTCTATTTCTATTGGCATAAGTATCCAAATGTGTATTGCCTCTCTCAAAAATTTGTTTCAAGGCTCTGTCCTTACGAAAAATGAACTTAGGTTTATATGATGAATACCCTTGAAAATCTTTTAACTTACTAAATATTTTCCAATATTTTTCAACAATATCAATAATAATATTTGTATCCGCATTAAACGTGGTCACAAATAGTATATGTTCATCCCTTAAGTCATACCTCAAATGATTATTTACATTATTAATGCAAACTGAATAAGAACTTTTAAGTATGGACTGTATCTGTCCATTTCTCCTTTTTGCCTGTATTTCATTCCTTAAATCCTCACATAATGATGTGGGATAACCCCTGTTAGTAAATAATTCTGTCATAAATTCAACTTCCTTTACAAACTCAACATCGTCACTAACCATACGTGCTGCCCTAATAAATTGTCCCTTGACAATTGATTTTTTCTGGTACTCCGGGTGCCAGATGTCAAATGTCTGAAATGAATTTGAGAATGTTAATTTTCTATAAATTTTTGATGATATATACTTATTATTTATGTTATAAGTTAAGCTTACATCTAAGTAATTAATTTCATCCCTACTGACTTCATGGGTAAAATTTAGAAACCATACTGTTTGATTAATATAGTCAATAAATCTCTCAAGAATGTTTCTCTCTCCCTGCCATACAATAAAAATGTCGTCCAAAAAACGAGTGTATAATCTAATATATGGCTTAAATTCACTTTTGAAGACAAAATTATTCTCCCAATATGCCCTTTGGAATGTGGGAGGAAACCGCCGGAGGAAACCCCACAGGAGAACATGCAACAGGAGAGCTCCACAGAGTCATTATGAATACTATCTCAGGTCTAAAACAATTCTTCCATTCCTACTGGGTGCAGAACCATGTACATCAGCCATGTTTAAGTACACAACCTGTTACAGTAGCGAAAAAACAGACGTAAAATTGCTGAATTTAACTACACCTATTTTTTAACCGTGAGCAGAGAGAATGAAACAGGGGGAAAAGGTTTTAGTTTATGACTTGGCTAAATTTAGCTCTGTATTCTTAATGCCACATAATGCTTTAATAGCTTTTGACTAGTTCTGCTTAGTTAAGTTTAAGATAGTCAAGTATACTTCAGTACCTAATTATAAATGAAAAGTGTTTTATTTGAACCAAAATTTTCCCAGGGTTTGTTTTTTTTTTGGATGACTATACTCTTACGCCTTAAACCAGCAGTGGACCATCAGCAGACACACACCCACAGCTTACTGAGAGTGACTGCTGCAATACTTTCTCTGCATCATAGCAGGACTGGCCTCATGCCTCTTCACACAACTCCTAGTCCATCAAAAAAAAAAAAAAATCCGTGACAGATTCATCTTTTTGCCTAGCCAATGACCCCTGCTACTCCTTCCCCAAAATATATCTACAAAGAAGTCCAGTACATGGAAAAAAATCAGTAAAATGTACAGCTTACTTTTGTTCAGCTTTAGGCTCACTGTGACACTGACACAAACTTCCGGTTTAAATAAGCCACTTTTTTCTTTAACATTTGCAAATTCCTTACTACAATGACTGGACTGAGCAGCTCACTTTGAATGCTGCAAAAAAACTGATATGACATTTGCTAAATTGCACAGTATATATAAAACATGGGATGGTATTCACAGGCAAACACATATGAAACATGCACTTCATTAAGTTGCAGACATGCACAAACACAATACAATTCAGAATATTAATGCAAAAACTGTTGCTCGAGCATCTTGCTCCGTATGCAAGAAAAGTATGTGCCTTTATCCTTCATTATTTTTTTTGCTTTGCCCATCATTCTTGTGCTAGGAGTTTGAGAGGTATCTTTCATCACAGTCAGAGGTGGTGTACACAGTTATATATAGCAAACTATAACTGATGGGTGGAATGGGGGCTTTCTTGTTTGCTCACTTTAAACACTCTGGCTTTGCAAAACAGGTGTGCATTTGAGTGATACTTAGGCTACTGTGCATCTATGACACAAACTTGAAATATAATTTAATTTCCGTTTTTTTTTTTATTTTTTACTGCTATCAAACATTTTGAAGACTACACAGTCAACAATGGAGCTGTAAATGATGGGGGAATTGTGTGCGGATGAGAATGGTTATCATAATCAAGTGAAACAGCCATTACTCTGGTTTGGAAGGACTAAGACGCATTTGTTTAAACCAAGTTATTACACTTCACTGTGGCCATTTTTTTTAACACAACTGGACACTTGAGATATACACAATCATATTTCTCAACTCTTATGACTTGCACATAACTCTATGATTTTGACCTTCGCTTTTAAACTTGTGCATCCTAGATTTAGGATGTTTGTCATAAATTCTGACCTGTTTATGGGTATATACTATATTAAATATACAAAGATTTACTACCACTAACTATACAAGGTTTAGTCTATAAAAAAAATCTACTTTGAAAAATAAGAATGTGCTCCTCTTTCTGACACTCGACTATGATTTTTAAATACCACAGCTATGAGTTTTAACGCTTGGAGGTTGAGAAGTATATATGCAGTCAAGTTGCTATAACTGATGGCTATGGATATTGGAGGAGTATAATGACAGTTTGAATTGTCTTAAATCAGGACAGTGAATCCAAAAAGAGAATGATCATTTATAGGTGGTCAAAAAAAAAAAAAAAAGGTGAGAGGCCCATGGTTTGACAAAGCATCCATGGCTCAAGGTACAGTTTATCCTCCAATGCCAAGAGGATGGAATATTCTAAGTCATACAGTTTGTGAGATGTAAGAGATGGCGAACAGAAGATATTGTTTATGATAGCATTTTTTTGTTTGTTTGTTTCTGATTTTGGAGAATAATTACTTTATGTTTCATGAACACTGATTTTGCAAAACATCAGGAGTACAATGGCAGCATGTATGGACACAGCTTTTGCCCACATTTTTGGGGTGCAATGGGAGGAAGTGTACGTGTATAGCAGCATACATTCTCTCCCTGTATGGGGATGTATCAAAATTATACAGATAATATATTTTTGTGGGGCTAGGTGCTGTACATATCTTGCATTATTTCAAAAAATATCTGAATACTACCACCACTGCTTGCTTGTGCTTTAGCATGGAGTCTTCGGATACAAGCATACCATTTCTAGACACTGAGCTTGATAATGTACCACAGAGTCTGGGGATACTGGTACACATTTGCACCACAAACCATATTATAATAATAGCTTTCTGACCTACTGTAGTGGATACCCGCATTATCTGAAGTCAAAGTTTGTAAAAAAAACTAAGATTTGTACATATTTGTGGTGAGGATAAAGAATTTGTGGATAATATTATGCTATTTAGTGGGACATCACTCACTATGGTTTATTTCGGCTGATAAATTAAAAAAAAAATTAGTCAGCAAAACTGTCAACAGGTATACCAAATATCAACCTGTTCTTTACAATACTGCATTCCTTTAAGTGCAAGACAATAAAGTCTGATATCTAACTCATACAGTGGTACAATTTAGTGTAGATACTCTGAATAAAATTGTTGAAGAAAAAAAAAATACGACAACCTGGGAAGACATGAATTGTTTAAAACAAACTGAGGAAAAACATTTTTTTTCCGTACTTGAAAAGAGTTGTTTCAGACAGGGGTGGAGATGCTGAGACAAAAGTGGGTAATACAGAATTACACTGGCAGCTGGTGTTAGTAGACAATGGGTCTATGGTTAATTGTCGAAGACAACATCCAAACGGCTTTTAAGAGAAAACTAACAGTCGAAAAATAAGTTATGTACTTACCATAACGTTCATCTGAGTTGTTGTTTTTCACTCTGTGGGTTCAGATCTGAGGAACGGATCTGACCTGACCGTATACTAAAGCTCTAGGATCTGAAATCTGAGCTCCTCCCCTACCCATAATGCTCTGCTCTCCCCTCATCCCCTCAGATTGAGTTTGCTGCACAAACATATGCAGTATCTTTACATTTAAAGCTATATATACATAAATATTTTATGCGTATATATATATATATATATACACACATATATATATATATATATATATATATATATATATATATATATATATATATATTTTATTTTTTTTTATTGCATAATCGTGGATTTGAATATCTCTAATTCAGTGTTCTATGTGGATGGTGTATGGTGTCATGTGGATTTGGGTGTGATTTCAGGTAAGTGAGTGTTTTGTAAGTTGTATGTGTGGGTTAGGGAATGCAGGTGAGTGTATGAGTGTGTAAGTGTTGGATGTGTTGCTGTTTGTATATGTGTGATGTGTGTGTGTGCACATGAGGGACTGTAGAATGTCTGGGTGCGAGTTATTTTCCTGTTTGTGCGATCTTGGAGTTAGTATATATAAGCAGGGGAGGTGTGGGGGGGCACAGCATAGGTGCATTAGTTTGTGTTGTTGTGTTTGTGAATGTTTTGTTTAATTTGTTGTAGTGCGGGTAGGATAGTGTATGTGTTGTGTGGAGTATGGTGTGTTTATGTTCAATATTTTGTATTTTGCGGTTTTGGGTTTCGGGATTTTGAACGTTCGACTTTTATGGTCTCGAGATACTAAAATTCGAGATTTCAATATTTTGAGATTATAAAGGGGAACTATATATATAAAATGTATCACAAAAGCACAGACGGAGCCAGAAAAAAGCACTTCAGGAGCTCAAACAGGAAAGAAGTAATTATATAATTATATACATATCCACTACATCCTACAAAGAAAGGTAGGGAGATGGAGGAAAGGAAGGTTGAAGAATAAATTAAATGCAACAGCTCAGATGGAACGTTATGGTACGTAACTTCTTTAGCTGAAGTTATTTTCATTAGTTCTTCAGCCTGTGGGACAGATTCCCAGCTACAGAAATCTAGGGAGGCCCTCATGGAAGGATATTTGGGAGCACAGCAGAGCCAAAAGAGGTCCTGTTCCTGGAAATAATGTACAACTTATAAATGAGATATAATTGTATGAGGGGGTTTGACTATGTGGCAGCTACACAAATCTCATCAACGGGAAGTTTAGATCAAAAGGTTGATGAGGTGGACACAGACCTAGTAGAGTGGGCCTTAACTGGAAAAAGTAAAGAAATTCCCTTAGTAAAATACACAAGTGCAATGCAGTTCGTGATCCAGTTGGCCAGAATCACCTCAGAAACCCAATTTGGTCTTTGAGAAGGATACGAAAAACTGATCAGACTTTCTGAAATGTTTTGTTCTGTCAAAGTAAAAATGTAACTGTCTATGTACATCCAGCAGATGAAGCTGATACTCTCCTTTGTTTTAGAAATTAGGAAAGAATACAAGGAGATTAATAACCTGATTTATATTAACCTCAGAAGCAACCTTGGGCAAGAAGGAATGACTGATACGCAATGTAACCCTGTCCTTGTGAAAAATTAAATATGGAGGCTTACAAGATAAAGCCTGTAGTTCAGATATTCCCCTCAGCTGAAGTAATGGCCACTAAAATGGCAGTCTATTAGGACAAATACTTTAAATCAACTTTAGGAGAAGGCTCGAAAGAAGGTGCAACTAGAACTTGTAAAACCATAATAAGGTCCCAAGGTAGAGTGGGATCCTTAATAGGAGGGTGAAGAAGAAATGTACCTTTTAGAAAGGCCTTGCACAACTTAGATGCGGCCAAAGAGAATTAATTTTCCCCAATGTGAAAGTTGGAGATGGCCGCCAATTGCACCTTAACAGTAGAGAAGCTAGCTCCATTATGAAAAATGGATGAAAGGAAATCTAATACAGCAGGAATAGGAGCTGTAAAGGGATCCAGTTGGTTTTGATGAGCTCAAATGGAGAACCTCTTCCACTTGTTATTGTATATTTTCCTAGTGAATGGCTTGTGCGCTGCAATCAGAAACTTCCTAACTAGAGATGAAAGCCCAGGAGTTCCAGCCATCACTGGACTGGATTAACCAAGCGGTCAATTTCAGGCTCAAGAGATCTGGGTGAAGGTGTCCCCATGGGTGGGACAGAAGACCTGGAGAGAGATCTAGAGTCCACGGTGGACAAACCAAGTGAGACCAAAGGAAAGGAAACCACACTTGTCGAGGTCAAAAGGGAGCAATGAGGATTACTTTGCACTTCAACCTCCAAGTTTTTGGCAGAAATTTGGGAATGGGAGGAACAGGAGAATAGACATAAAGCAGACCAGGGGAGCCAAGCATGAACTACAGCATCTCTCAGTGACTACCCCTGAGGAGGGATCAGGGCAAAAAAACTCACTGCACTTGGTGCTGGAAGCAGATGCGAAGAGATCACAGCAAGGTTGATCCCATTTATGGAAGATCATATTTGCTGCTGAAGTATTTATTGACCACTTGTGAGGCATCAGAATGGTTCTGCTGAGCCTGTCCACAGAATGTTTAACTTCCACAGAATGTGTGTTGCTACTAGAAAGCGGTTGGAAGAGATCGCCCATTGCCACAACCTTATGGCCTTTCGACACAAGGGGTAAGACTTGGTTCCTCCCAGTTTTCTGATGTACCAAACCACTGACACATTGTCTGAACTGCAATGGTCCCAGTCAGAAAAGAGGATTGAAGGGCTTGCAAAGCAAGAAGTACCTCTCTCATCTCCAGGATGTTTACATGCAAACTGGTCTCTAGAGGGGACCATGTGCCTTGGACTGAATGCCCCAGATAATGTCCCACCACCCGAACTGGGAAGTGGCACTGGTCACTGTGGCCTTTGGGGGAGGAAGTATGCAAGGTCGACCCCGTTTGAGGAGCTCCATTTGCAGCCACTACAGAAGAGATTGTTTGCATGCTTGAGATATTCTGACCAGGTGATTCAGCGGATACCAAAGAAAGGACCATTGGACTGCTAAAGTCCATTGAAGTACTCTTACATGGAGGTGTGCTATTGGAACAATGGTAATCGTGGCAGCCATGGATCCCAAGGCTCTTAGAACAAGACTTGCCAGGGGAGAAGGAATATCCAAGATTTGTTTGATATGGAGTCTCAATATGGAGATTCTGTCAGGAGGAAGAAGAGCTAAGGAATGAGTGGTGTCCAGATGGGCTCCGATGAAATCTATTAGTCTTACTGGTTGAACATGAGACTTTCTGAAATTGATGGAAATGCTCAAGGTTGAGGCTAGCTGGAGCACACAGTCTCTGGCTTGCAGAAATCGATGCCTGGTGTGAGTTGTTAGGAGCCAATTGTCCAAATAGGGAAATGCATGGAATCTCTGCAGTCAGAGGTGAGCTGCTACTACTGCCAAGCATTTGGTAAACACCCTGGGGGCCTTGGTGTGACCAAAATGGAGTACTCAGAACTGGTAGTGATCAACTCCCTGCTGGAAGCCGAGGAACCTTCTGGAGAATCTGTTCATCCTGATGTGATAGTACGCATCCTGAAGGTTTATACAGTACATCCAGTTGTCCTTCTGCAGGAAGGGCAGAATGGACTGAATCATAACCATTCGGAACTCTGAACTGACTACAGACTGGTTGAGGGTTGTAAGGTCAAAAATGGGACAGAGGTCCCCCAGTTTTTTGGGCACTAAAATGACTCTGGAGTAGATGTCTGATCCAAGTTGGTCTAAGAGGACACTTGGGATGACTCTCTTTGTGAGCAGCTTTGAAAATTCTAAGGCTGTAGCCTCCCTTTGACTGGCTGGAAAATCGGGGAAGTTCTTGCTTGGAGAGGGATTATGTAAAAGGGTATGGAATAACCTCTCTTTATAATTTTTTAACACCCAATGATCACTTGTGATGGCTTCCTGGCTGTTAGGTGTAAAGGCAAACGTCCCCCCACTGTCTCAAGTGATGAACAGTCAGGCAATCCTTCAGGATCGCTGATTGGGCCTGGCCGAGAAGGTATCTTGAGACCCTTGATTCATCAGACCCCCTCTGCCGTGAGGGCGGAGTCTGACACTAATACCATTTCCTCCTCTGCCTCTGGGGGAAAGGTCTCCCTGTGAATCCTGAAAAGGTCCTGCAGATCTTTGGAACCACAACTTTTTACTCCCATGCTGGTTCCCGGAAAAGGCATGGTTTGGGGTAGC
This sequence comes from Protopterus annectens, assembly GCF_019279795.1. NCBI lineage: Eukaryota > Metazoa > Chordata > Ceratodontiformes > Protopteridae > Protopterus > Protopterus annectens. The sequence goes on from NC_056731.1 coordinate 310,985,117, forward strand.
AAAATGGATTCCTATGGCAGACCAGGTCTTTGCGTCTTTTCACTTTGGGAGAGTGTGTGTCCGACAGCTGGACAACACAAAGTTGATCCATCGAAAGGGGCATTGGTGAAAGACGCTTTGAAGGGTTCTGAGAAATCACACAGCTGCATCCAGGCATGGAGTCTGATTGCAATGCCTGATCCAACCGCCAGTGAAGTACTTTCTGCAGCATCAGACATCAACCTCATGGACGTATTTGATATGGACTGCAGGGTGGCTATTCTGGAAGAAAAGGTCTTCTGTTCCTGACATGGACCCTGAGGGAGAAAGTACAGTTGTGTACCTACCATAAATGTAGATGTTCGAGTGTATTTATACCTTACACATACCTTTACAAAGCACTCACTTACCTTTCTACTCTAAATTCAGGGCAGGCTTTGCCACTGCAGTTTTGCAGGGCCTTATAGCCTCTCCTAATCCTATTTAGCTCCAGCCTCCCAACCTTAGCTTTGGGATTCAACCCAATTGTTATGACTGCAACAGTGAAACACGAACATAGTACAGTTGTGTAGCTACCATAAATGTAGATGTTCGAGTGTATTCACTGTTGCAGTCCAGGTTACCCCTTCCACCCCCCCCCTTTTTTTTTTTTGCTGGGACCTATCTGTACTTTTCTACTCTATGCAACCTATGTGGTGTATTTGCTTGTAGATGAAGGAAAAGTTGTTTTTTGTGCATGCATGCTTATTGGCATAATTCAGCATACCATTTTAGAGGCACCTGACATCTGGGGCAAGAAAAACGGAAGAAAATGGTGTCGGCTGCATCTTTTATAGCTAGACTTTGGAACTCAGGCTGACTGCGGGTAGTCTGCCAGCAGGATAACCCAATTGTAATGACTGCAACAGTGAAACACGATGAACATCTAGAGAGTTCCATGACTAAGTCTGTCTGTAGCCTGGCAATATGTGCCAAATAACTCAGAGCTCGCAATGCGAAGGTCGCTGAAGGGTATACATGCTTACCAAACCTGCCCAAAGACCTAGACTCCCTGTTAGGGGGGATGGACAGTGGAGCTTTGTTAGGCCAGCTGCAACCAACAAGGTATCAACAGGGACACTCTTAGTTCGGGGGGGGTCTGTCGGAAGGGGTGTTCAAGGTCTTGTTGGGGTGCTTATGAATGGGTTTTACTGTGTCATGCTCCTTCTATGCCCTGCAAGAAACAAGGTCAATATGGGGATCTGCAGGGGGAGTTAACCAAAAAGTAGATGGGCCCCACTCAAAAGCTTCCAGAAACACCAGTTCCTCAGGGTTAGGGTTCTGGGCAGAATCATCACCTTTTTGGTGAAGAATTTCCATGATGTCCCCAAAGGGAAAGTGGTGATCTAGGGGACCTTTCCCCTTCATCGATATCTGCATCCTCAGTGAGGGATTCCAAAGGCGAATCCAACTGCCTCCTTTTGCACTGATGCTTGTGAGGAGCCTCATCAGCGGGGTGCGCTGGGGAGGTGTCAGAAGACTCGGGATGTTCCAAAGGGGAAACAGTCGGGAAAACATTCTGGGTAGGTTGTCCCAAAGGTGACAGAACAGATGTATCATGAACAATCTCTGCTGGGGGGTGGGTTCCAAAGCAGGGGCAGTTGAGGCTCTTCTGGGTGCAGACAGAAACCTCTCCACCACCTCAAATGCTGAGGTAGATCGAGAACTCGTGGGCAACCTTCCACAGCCGAAGCTATTGAAGGGGAAGCTCCATGAATCCACACCACCCCCGGATCCAAGTGAGGAGTCCCAAAGTGAAGAGACAGCTCCGAAAGCTTCATGGCTGACATCAACCCCTCAGACCCGATGCGGACACTACGGCTCTGAGAAAAGCTATGTTCTCTAAAAGGTTCAAAGCCAGGCAAGTCAGGAAAGTTGAGGTAACCCTGTCGGCCCCGATGTCTCGACTCCAGGTATCTTCAGGCCTGATAACTCCGAAACCAGGGGGGGGGTCGGACTGGAGAAGGAGATATCGGAGCAAATGCAGGGATGTGGTTCATGGATCCAGCAGGGGATGGAGCTGGCAAAATCCCTAGCTGGATTTGTGCCTTGAGAAGCTTCATTATCATACTGTCTACTTTGGCTTCGGAGAGACTATGGGAATACCTAGCAGATGAAGCACTAGATGGTGGTCTGGAGACTGGTCTGGAAGACTGAAGAATGGGAGGCTTAGGCCTTGAGGCAACCATCTCTGGGGAAAACTACAAGACAGCTGCTGTGAGGAAGACTATCACAATCAGAACCAAGTCAGTTGGATTCTAAGTTTTAGATGATTTCAGAGGCAGTTCCCCAGTTTGGTGAATTCAATTTGGGGATCAGTTGCTTTCTTTGAGTTTATTTTAGAGGGGGTTTGAGCCCCTGAAGTAGAAGGTGATGCCGAGGAAGAAGGAGTTGAAGGTAGGAGGCCTTTTAAAATAAGCTTGCTCCTCTGGTTTATTAACACACACTGGTTGAAGCCAGCACAGATGTAACAGGAGGAGTCCAAATGAAAAGGCCCACGACATACTGCACCACTCAGTGTGGGCATCGGACAGTGCAATTTTGTGCTCACATGAGGCACATTTCTTGAATTTCGCTGGTTTAGACTCTGACATTTTGAAAAAAAAAAAAAAAAAAAAAACTAAACAAGCAAACTACGTATATCAATCAACAAAAGAAAAAACAACATGGTAATATATATATATATATATATATATATATATATATATATAAATAAAACATATATATATATATATATATATATATATATATAAAACATATATATATATATATATATATATATTTTATACGCACAACACACACACATCTTCACTCAAGGAAAAATCCCAGAGGAGCTCAGAGAATCGAAATCCTGGTGCTAGCAGACATGCAGCAAACAAGATCTCAGGGGAGAAGGGGAGAGCAGAGCATTGTGGGTAGGGGAGGAGCTCAGATTTTGGATCCTAGAGCTTTAGTATATGGCAGAGTCGGATCCAATCCTCGGATCTGAACACAAAGGTTGAAGAACTCACAGGTTGAAGAACAAATGAAAACAACTTCAGATTATGCATTTGGCCATACAGGCTGATCATCGTGAATCCATTCATCTAATACTCATAGTTGGCCATCTTCAGTACAGGATAGCAACCCTGCCCTTTCCCCACCGTAGAGTGATCTCTGAGTTGATATATATAATTAGCAGGGGTGTGGGGGGGCAAAGCCTCCCACATGGCAAATGTCCGGTGTTAATGTTCTTGTTGTGCTACTTCCTTGTAGATGGGCCAACTGTGAGTATTCGATGAATGGATTTACAAAGATGAGCCTATATGATAAAAAGTGCGTTCGACTGTTAGTATTGCCCTAAAAGACGTTCGATGGATATGGTCTTCAACGATTAACCATAAAACAGCAGACAATACCTCCCTGGTCTAAACGAATTTTCAGCATTTTTGCAATTTCAGCATTTCTGTACAATAACACTTATAGGAACATCTGCATCAGCTACTCTTTAGTCATCATCTAAGATATTTCAAAAATTAGCATATCTCAGATAATGAAGCATATTAACCATTATTTATTTTCCAAGTCCCATAAAGGTAGTAATTAATAAAACCTACGCCTTCCAAGAAAAAGGATACTTAACAGGAATATTTGTAGTTCTCAACAGAGCATTTAAAGTGGTAACCATCAAATCCTCACACGAACGTTACAGTACACAGACTTGGGGACAGTGCAATCAAATAGGTAACCACCTACCTTTCTAATAAAAATTGTGAAATCTACAGAGGTAATCAGCTTTCTACAGTAGGGAAGTGCAGTTGTGTAAGTTATTCATACCCATAACAGAAGATGTTCAAATTCCTCACTGCTGCAATAGCCTTTAGGAAAAAACACTTAGGCTAACTTCAAAAAGCTCTGCCCCCCCCCCCCCCCCACACACACACACACACACACACACACACACTCTTTCAATCCGAGTGTTGACTGACCAAATACCTCAAAGGGAAATTGGCAGTTGCAGTGCCTTTCTTGCCCATACAATGAGAGAACAACCTAACAGTCCTGAAATAACCATCTAATAGAAACAATAAAACACATAAAAGCAGAAATAAACACAACCCTACTTTACATCCAGACTACAACTATATACAAGAGTAGAGGCATGTAGAGTGGGTGGGGCTACTGCAACAGTGAGGAATTTGATGATTACTGTTATAGGCAAGTGCAACTTGCATAACTGTACTATGTTTATCATTCCCACTGCTGCAGTAGCCCTACATGGGTTGAATACCAAAAGCCTATATCCATCCTGAGAGGACTACGGATCGGGATCCACAAGCTCTTGAAGAATAGTCCTAACAAAGTTACACCTGGACCTAGAAAAGGAAGCCAATTTGTAAAGCTTTATAAAACTATGTATACAGGACCATGTACCTACCTTTACAATGTTTCTAGAGTCCACCCCATCCCCAGTCTGCCACAGAAGAAAAAAAGAAGTTATGTACTCACCATAACGTTCCATGTGTGTTGTCCATCTCGCCTTCATTCTTAACTGGTTGGATTCGGAACCAATCCTTGGTTCTGACTCGGCCTTATACAAAAGCTCGAGATCTTCCAGTAGCTCATGGTTGTAACCGTATCCCATCACGATCTAGGAAAGCTCCCCAGATCTTGTTTAGTGATACAACACTAGATACCAAAATCTATCAAAAAACTTATAGAGCAATGAAGGTCGGAGAACCTTTATTTCCAATTGTAACAGCTATGTCCTCCAGAACCAAAGGTAGGGGGAAGGAGGGTGGGATGTAAGAATGAAGGCGAGCTGGACAACACACATGGAACATTATAGTGAGTACATAACTTCTTTATGTGATGTTGTCCTATCTCGCCTTCATTCTTAACTGGTTGGGACAGCATCCCTAGCACCATATTTCTTGGGTGGCTCACGGGAGAATATTCTTCAGAACAGTGGACCCAAAAGAGGCCCTGTTCCTGGAGGCCAAATCCACTTTCTAATGACTGATAAAGGTATGAGGCCTTGCCCATGTTGCTGCAACACAAATGGTATATTGGTAATCTCACCCGAAAGGCAGAAGAGGTTGCTATGGCTCTTGTAGAATGACCTTTTACTTTTTCAGGGAGTCCTTTGTTTTGAGATTTGTAAATCAAAGTAATGCAATCTGACAGATATTTTGAAAGTGTGACTTTTGATACAGCAACACCTTTCTTGTAGTCTGAAAATGATAGAAGCAATTTGTCAGATTTTCTGAAATCCTTTGTCCTATGTAAGCAGAAAGTACAGTTTTGTACCTACCATAAATGTAGATGTTCGAGTGCTAATACAGCTGCAGTCATAACAGATGGGTTCTCCTGTCGTCAGGCGGGTCCTCGGTCGGCCGAATTCCAAAGTCTAGGTCCGGCGTCGGTTGTCGTCGCTTCTTCCCTGACGTCAGTGCGACAGGGGTATAAAAGAACCAGCCGACGCCATTTTCTTCAGTTTTTCTTGCCACAGATGTCAGGTGCCCCCAGAAGGAAGGCAATACATAAAATTATGTAATAATGCAATGCAATATAATCAAAAAACAGTAGTTGCAAGCAAATACACCATAAAAGAATACCCCTAGAGGGGAAGGAGGGAGGGAAACCTGGACTGCAGCTGTATTAGCACTCGAACATCTACATTTATGGCAGGTACAAAACTGTACTATGTTCATCGTGCATACAGCTGCAGTCATAACAGATGGGTAGAATCCCAAAGCTAAGAAAGGGGTGGTAGGCACTAGGTGGAGCTAGGAGGAGCCAAAATGCCCTGCAAGACTGCAGTGGCAAAGCCCGCTCTAGATTTGGAGTATAATGGTAGGTTTTAGTGCTTGGAGAAGGTATGTACAGAACTCCAAGTGGCTGCTTCTAAAATATCCTTGGTAGGAACTCCTCTGAGGAAGGCTGCAGAGGTGCCTGTGGCCCTGGTAGAATGAGTTCTAATGCCTGTAGGTACAGTTTTGCCATGAAAGGAATAGCAAAAGCGTATGCAGTGGGCTATCCATTTTGAGATTGTCTGTTTGGATATTGACTTTCCTTGAGCTCCTAACACATAGGCCACAAAAAGCTGTTCTGATTTTCTGAAAGGTTTTGTTCTGTCCAGATAATAACGCAGTTGTCTGTGGATGTCCAAGGAATGCAGTAATCTCTCCCCTTTGTTTTGAGGATTAGGATAAAAAGTAGGTAAATGTATGGCCTGATTTAAAGCTACCCTGGATACCACTTTAGGCATAAAGGACGGGTTGGTACGTAATGAAACTCTGTCCTGATGGACGATGATAAAAGGCTGGACAGCCATAAGAGCCTGTAGTTCTGAAACTCTACGAGCTGAAGTGATAGCCAGAAGGAAAGCTGTTTTCCAGGATAAATATTGTAAATCTGATGAGGCAGCTGGCTCAAAAGGAGGCAAAGTAAATTTTTCCAGAATGAAATTAAGATCCCAAGCAGGTATTGGTTGTTTTCTTGGAGGTCTTAAATTCTTAGCCCCTCTGAGGAACTGTCTTCATAGAGGGTGAGAGAATAAAGGTGGATCAGTGTTGTATTATGCAGAAATGGCTGAGGCATGGATTTTGATGGAGGAGAACGAAAGTCCATTGCTTAACAGTTCAGCCAAATATTGTAGTATTAGAGGTAAATTCAGTTTTCCAGGGCACTGGCCCTTTTTCTCATTCCAAACACAAAAACGTTTCCATTTTGCAGAGTAAGCTTTTCTAGTTGATGGCCTTCTGGCCTCCAAAATGACATCCTGCACCTCCTTGGAGAGCAGGGCCTGCTGTGATGCTAAGGAATCTTCCATGCGGCTAGATTGAGTGTTTTCAGCTGACTGTGAAGAGTTTTGAAGCTGTGCTGAGTCAGAAGAAGAGGCATCAGAGGCAGGGTCCATGGTGGGGAATGCGTCAGGCTCCTCAGGAGTGGGTACCAGTGTTGCCTTGGCCAGTCCGGAGCAATGAGGATCATCTTTGGTCTGTCTGCTCTGGTCTTCAATAGGACTTTGGGCAGCAGAGGAAGAGGTGGGAAGGCATAAACTGTCATTGATGTCCAACTGAAAGAGAGAGCGTCCACTCTCCAGGCCTTTGGATGGAAGATCCTTGAGCAGAATTTTGTCAATTGATGATTTTGTGAGAAGCAAAGAGATCTATGTCTGGCCTTCCCCATTCTTGGATTATTTCTATAAAACTTTTGGATGCAACTTCCATTCGTGTGGATCTGTCATATTCCTGCTTAGGTTGTCTGCCAGCATGTTTTCCTTGCCTGGCAAGTACTGTGCTTGTAGTTCCATTTGTAAGTCCATGGCCATGTTCCAAAGTGACATGGCCAGTCTGCATAGGGGATAAGAATGTGTTCCTCCCTGCTTGTTTATGTACCACATAACTGTGGTGTTGTCTGTTCTTATCAATAGCTGACCTGGTTGTAGAAGGTCCTTGAAAGCTAAAATAGCATTTATCACTGCTAGCATTTCTTTTTGATTGATGTGAAGGTGCTTTTCTTTTTGGGTCCATTTGCCCTGAATGCACCGGTCTGTCATGTGCGCCCCCCAGGTGTAGTCCGAGGCGTCTGTTGTGCTGAATGGAAGACCTGTGTTTGTTTGGCATGCTTGAGCCCACCACAGGAATTCCTTTTGCAGACATGGAATTAATGGTATTACTGTTTCCAAACTGTGGCTGTGTTGAGACCATATGTTTTTTAGGTACCATTGTAGTTTTCTCATATGCAGCTTTGCACATGGGATTAGTAAGATGCAAGATGCCATGAATCCCAGAGCCTGCAGGATTTTCCTTGCAGTCAGCCTGGTACAATTTGCCAGTGTTCTGAAATATTGAATTAGTTGCCCCTGCTTCTCTGGCGTGAGGAAGGCCATCTGGGTGTTTGTGTCCAAATTGGCACCCAGGAAAATTATCTTCCGAGAGGGTATTAAGTCTTGATTTCTCTTTGTTGACTGTGTATCCTAGAGAGTTTAATAATATTATTACATAAGCCAGATGTTTCAGAAGAATGTGCTTGCTGTCCGCTTGGATCAGGCAGTCGTCCAGATAAGGGTATATTTGTATCCCTTGAAGTCTGCAGTAGGCAATTACTGATGCCAGGCATTTCGTGAATACTCTGGGCAGTAGATAAACCAAAGGGCAATGCAGAGAATTGATAATGGGTTGAACCTGCAAGAAATCTGAGGTATCTTCTGCAATTTTGTCTGATTGGGACATGCAGGTATGCCTCCTTGAGGTCCAATGTTACCAGCCAAGACTCCTTGCCCAGCATGGGAAGAAGTTGCTGTAGAGCGAGCATCTTGAATTTTGGTACGAGTAGGAATGTGTTTAGGATGGAAAGATCCAAAATCGGTCTCCAATCTTTTCCCTTCCTTGGCACCAGAAATAGCCTGGAATAAAAACCTTGACCTTGTTCGTGTGTAGGTACCTCTTGAATAGCTTTCATGTTTGTGCTTCTGCCCTTTGATTGTGTGGCAGGTTTGGCATGCCTTTCATTTTTGGAAGGGTATGGAAATGGAATTTGTAGCCTCTGTTTATAATGTCCAGGATCCATTTGTCCTTTGTGACAATATGCCAATTTTTTGAGAATAGTGCCAGCTTTCCTCCTAAGGGGGCTGCCATTTGAGACCTGGTTGGCATGCAAAGGGGAAAGTCATTGGTTTTGCTTTCTGAAGGATTGCGAGTTGTCTTCACCAACTCTTTGTGTAGGAGCTTGCCATTGTCTGCCTCTATACGAGCCTTGTGTTTGTCCTCTGCCCCTCAGGCGCCTGTATCTGCCTCTTTGGGGTCTGTCTGTGGCAGGAAAGGACCAGTTTTTGGAAGGCCAATTTCTACTAAAACGTGGGGGTTGGACCTGCAGAAATTCTTTCACAGTTTGCATTGATTTAGCCTTTTCCTCCATTTTCCGTAATACTTCCTCAGCATTTGCCCCAAATAGTACATCCTTTTGAAGAGGGGCGTCTAGTAATTTAGCTTTGACATGATCAGGCAAGGCTTGATCCTTGAGCCAGGCATGCCTACGTATGACTGAGCCTGTAACAGTAGCTCTACATGAGGCCTCTAGAGCATCAAAACCACATTGTAAGGTATGTTTACCCACTTGTTCTGCACTATGCATCAAATCCTGCAACTCCTTCATGTCTGGTTGTTCAGGTTGTGACATTTTACTTTTCAATTGAGATAACAGAAATGGTTGGTATTTTAGCATATGAAACTGACAGTTTAAGGCCCTCATGGATAAGGTAGCCGAGGTATATACCTTTTTTCCCCACCTTTCTAAGGATCTGGAATCTCTCTCGGAAGGCAATGGGTTTTTGGCAATGGAGGCCTTAACTCCCCTGGGCCCCTGTGAGATGGTTTCTAGGTCAGCAGCATGGCTTTTGTATAGAAATTGGTGCGAGTCAGGAACCCTGTAGTACCTGTCAGGCTTAACTGGAGCTGGAGGAAGAGAATCCGGGTTAAGGCAGGCCTCCGAGTAAACATCATCTAGGATGTCCAGGACAGGAGGTATAGCCAGAGGCCTGTGCTTGGGTAACAAAAGAAATTCACTGAGCCTTTTCTTGGAATCTGAATAATCCTGGCCTTCCCAGTGGAAGTGTTCCCTTAAGGTATGCAGAGTTTCACCACATGAGTAATCCTCAGGGGGGGATACAGAAGGAAAAGATTCCTCTGCATCAGAGTCTTCAAAAGGGGAGTAAGACTGTTCCTGATAATCAGAGTGCTCTGAAATAATGGAGCCCTGATCAGAGGAGGGGGGAATCTTCCTCTACTCAGGGTCTTTTGTCCGGAGGTGGCTGAGAACCTCTGATTAGAGTAATTAAATCCTCAGCCATTTTAAGCATCTGTTTCTTAGGCATGGGGCCTGGAGATGGGCCCTGTGTAGCTGGTCTCTTAGGGTGCATGGTAGCTTTAGACTTGGTGAAAGCCTTGATGGAGAAAGAAGAGGAAGGTCTGAAGACACCTTGAGTGGAGGTGGACCTGTCCACATTCTGTGTTTCAACGCCAAGCGTGGCTTCGGTATCTGTAGTCAGGGTGTGGGCCAAGGAGCCTGCGACCTCGGGTAAAGGAGACACCGCCAAAGATGTGTCGTCGGTAATCAGGGGCTGCGTAGGCGCCTCGCTGAGAACCGGACCACGTGTAGTCGGCTTAGGCATGGTGTCAGTAGAGGCCGCGGACCTCGAGTGTCGGTCCTTGTCTTTGCGTTTTTTAGACAAAACCAGAGTCGGAGTATCCGACGACATAGTATAGTTAAATGCTTTCCCAAAATAATGCTGGGCGAACTCCGCCCGATGCTTAATAGTGCGTTTGTTGAATATAGCACAAAAGCGACAGACCGAGACGTCGTGGTCTGGGCCTAAACAAGATATACAGAGGGAATAGAAATCCTTATGCGGTATTTGCTTCCCACAAGAAATACAATTATTAACTTTGTCTGACATCGGTCTGAGACAAGAAAAAGTTTCCCCAATGGGGTACTTAGCTTTTAAGAAGACTTCGGTTCCAAATTTTTCCTAATCTCAGGAGCTGGCCGACCGGCACTTGCGAACTGCTTCTGCTTCGGGCACCGCGCGGCAAGAAAGACTGAAGAAAATGGAGTCGGCTGGTTCTTTTATACCCCTGTCGCACTGACGTCAGGGAAGAAGCGACGACAACCGACGCCGGACCTAGACTTTGGAATTCGGCCGACCGAGGACCCGCCTGACGGCAGGAGAACCCATCTGTTATGACTGCAGCTGTATGCACGATGAACATATGTAATTGCCTATGTACAACTAGTTGGTGCAGCATATATTCTGCCTTGTTGCCACAGTTGGGGGAAAAAACTGGTATGTCTATGGATTGGTTCAAATTAGATTCTGAGAAAACGTTGGATAGAAAGGATGGGTTTGTTCATAGGGATACTCTGTCTTTGTGGGAAAGCATGTAGGGTGGCTTTACTGATAATGCCTGTAGCTCTGAGACTTCTAGCAGAAGTGATGGCTACCAAAAAAGACTGTCTTCTAGTTTAGAAACTTTAGATCACAGGATGATGCAGGTTCAAAAGGGGGAAGAATCAAACAGAATAAAACAAAGTTTAGGTCCCAAGGTGCTGGAGGGGCTTTAATAAAATAGTTCCTTTAAGAAAAGCCTTGCAAAGTCTGTGGGACATCACATTTGACCCCGATTCACCTATGTGGAAGTTAGATAACACTGCTAACAGTACTTGCAGCTGTGCCCTCATTAAACAGCTTTGCCAAGAATTCAAGAATGGAAGGTATAGGGGCAGAGAAGGGGTCAATGTGGTTATTCAAGGCCCAAGAAGAAAATCTCTTCCATTTGCTGGCTATAACTTGAGATGAGATCAAGATATGTTTGACTGATGGGGAGAGGTTATGGAGCCCGGCTATGTTTGGAATCAGAGCAGCCAAGCTGTCAATTTGAGAGATTGAAGGGAGGGGTGGAGCATCACTGATTTATGAATAAGAAAGTCCGGAATTGGGTCCAGAATCCATGGCTCCTGCTGAAGATGAGGCCAAAGGAAGGGGAACCAGATCTGACGAGGCCAGTAAGGGTCGATGAGTATCAAATTCCTTCCCAAGAATTGGCTTTCTGAAGAACTTTGGGCATCAATGGAAAGAAAGGAAAGGCATAGAGGAGACAAGGGGGCCAATCATGAACAACTGCATCCCTTGGTGACCCCACCGGACGGGGGATAATGACAAGATGGCTGCTCTACTTGGCATTCATGGATGTGGCAAAAAGGTTGCAGCAAGGCTGGCCCCATTTACGGAAAATCATCTCCGCTACTCCTTGTTTTAGGGCAACTCATGAGGCATCAGAATCGATCTGCTGAGTTGGTCTGCTATCATGTTGGATTTTCCCGGGATGCGCATTGCTATCAGAAAATGTTGGGAGGAGGTCGCCCACTGCCATACTCTGAGGGCCTCCTGGCAAAGGAGGTAAGACCTGGCCCTTCCTTGTTTGTTTATGTACCACACAACTGACATGTTGTCTGTCTGTATTGCAATAGCTCCTAGCGGATGAGAGTCTTGGAATGTTTGCAATGCTAGAAGTACCGCCTTCATCTCTAGGACACTGATGTGCAAAAGGGGCTCGTGATTCTGCCAAGTGCTTTGGATTGTCTTTCCCAAATAATGTCCCCCCACCTGGGAAGCATCTGTGTTCACCATGGCTAAAGCTTGTGGAAGAACAAAGGGTCGACCTAAAGTCACATGAGTGGAGTGAAGCTACCAACGAAGGTCTTTCTTGCAAGATTCTGTTATCTTAATTTGGTGGGACATGGGTAGGTCCTGCATGGACCACTGGATGAAGAGTAGCCACTGCAGGATTCTCATACGCAATCTTGCTAATGGAATTAAGTTTATTGCTGCTGCCATGGTCCCCAGGATTTTTAGAACTGTTCTTGCGTGTACATTTTCCCTTGAAAGTAGTGCCACAGGACTTGAACTCTTTTGAGGGGAAGTTTTGCCATCATTTTTGTTGTATCTACATCTGTTTCTATAAAAATGATACGCTGAGATGGCAACAAGGCAGATTTTTCATAATTTATTGTGATTCCTAGGTGAGAGCAGAGATGTAATGTGGTGTCTCTTGCTTTTATCAGTAGATGCTTGGTGCTGGTGGTTAGGAGGCAGTCGACTAGGTACGGAAACCCTTGGATCCTAGGCTTCTCAAGTGAGCCGTGACCACTGCCATACACTTGGTGAACACTCTGGGGCTGTAGTGAGACCAAAAGGCAGAGCTCAAAACTAGTAGTGACGGACTCCCAACTGAAAGCGCAAAAAAATCATGGATCGCCTGTCCATTGGTATGTGGTAGTACACATCCTGGAAGTCTATACAGCACATCCAATCATCTTTTCCCAGAAAAGGGAGTACTGACTGCAGTGTTTCCATTTGGAACTTTGCTTTTCTTACTGATTTGTTTAATCTGTTGAGATCCAGAATGGGTCTCCAGTCCCCTGATTTTTTTAGAATTAAAAAGAATCTTGAGTAAGTTCTGGATCCTATTTGGTCTGAGGGGACTGTTTGGATGACTCTTTTGTGTAGCAACTTTTTTATTTCTAGAGTTGCCTGCTCCCTTTGAGTGGGTGGAACATCCAGGATGCTCTTTATGTTTGGGACGGGTAAGGAAAACAGTACAGAGTAGCCCCTGGATATGATGCTTTGTACCCACTTGTCTTTTGTTTTTTTTTTTAAGCCAGGCCTCTGGGTACAAAGATAAGCAACCTCCGACTACCTCCAGAGATGGACAGATGGGCCTCGTTTCAGGAGCACTGAAAGTGCTTGCCATGGAATGATTCCTTGTCGCCCTGATTCTGCAGACCTCCTCTGCCACATGGTCAGTGTCTTCCATTACTGATTCTCCCTCTGCCCCTGGGGGAAGGATCACCACACACATCCTGAAAAGCTCTCCAGGATTTTTGGAACCACATTTTCCTCCCTTTTGGCCATTTGGGAAAGGTCTACAAGTTAGGGAAAAATGGACTCCTACGGCAGAGAGAGTTTTTCCTTCTTGCTCACACCTGGTTAGTGTGTCTTTGACTTTTGACCCACACAAGGATGAGCCATCAAAAGGGGCATTGACAAAAGAAGATTTAAAGGGCTTCACAAAGTTACACAAGCACATCCAGGAATGTCTCCTTAGGGAAATTCCTGAACCTGTCACCCTACTTGCTCCATCTGCTGCATAAGAAATGAGTCTCATGGAGGAGTTGACCACTGAGTTTAAGGTGGAGAGCTGACAGGGAACCTTCTCTGATACCCTTTCAGCTACTGAACCTTGAAGAGCATCTCCTAGCTCTTTCAGGAGATCTCTCTGAAGTCTGGTAAAGTGAGTGAAATAATTCAGTGATCTGAGTGCAAAAGTCGCTGAAGAAAAGGAGCGCTATCCATATCTGTCCATTGGAAAAGACTTCTTGTTCGGTGGATGGACAGACAAGGACGTCTCTGAAAGTTTCTTTTTTGGTGGCTGCCCCCATCACCATAGCATCTACTGGGACACTTTTCGTAAGAAAACTTATCTGCGGGGGATGTTATGAATTTATTTGGCCTCCAGGGACAGGCTCCACTGAGTCTGGAGACTCCCATGCCTTTCGACAAACTAGGTCCATCAGTTCATCGAAAGGCGGAGATACCCAAGTGGCAGAAGGGTGAGACCCAAATGCCTTCAGGTATACAGACTCCTCCTCAGAAGGGTTGATGGACTTCCAGCGGCCTCTCTGTTTAAGAATCTCCAAGATGTCGGCGAAGGAGACATCTTCAGAGGGCGACCACGGGGACCCTTCTGACTCATCATGGTCTGCATCACATGTGACAGACTCCTCTGGGGAGTCTAAATGCTTCTTCTTGCAAAGTCCCTGACGAGGGACCTCTTCAGAAGGGTATTCTGGAGAGGTTTCAGAAGAGAGTGGTTCACCTAATAAAGCATTCCGAGGCTTGGGATCTCCATGTGTCTGTGGATGCAGTGGTGCCGAAACAGACACCGGTGCCTTTGGACGAAGAATGTCAGGACCTTGAGTAGACCTGTCTGTGGATACAGCACTCTCCATCACCTCAAAAGCCCCCTGCCCCGAAGGAACCTATGGCTCTGAAGAGCCTGAACGCATCCCCAGAACCAAGTGGGTTGGCTCGGAGGCCGATGCAGGAACCGAGCTCACCCGTGCCGAAACCCTGAGAGGCAAGTTCGGATCTGACAACTGTCCAATCAGAGTCTCCTCCCTGGACCCGACCGAAAAGCGTCGGCTCCTAGACTCCAAGTTCAGACGGAACAGAGGATGTCGGAGCAGTAGTCAGCCCGGAAGATCCTGGAGTAGGTCTCGGTTCCAACGGTTCCACTACAATCAGTTCCAGACATTCTGGCTCTGAGATTCCAGGTCGAATCAGAGGAGGAGGAGTAAATGGTGAAGGGGTAGTCTTGGTCAGTTCCGAATCCCTCTGGGTTGGAGCCAACAACAGTTTGAGAAGCGCCGGTGTCCTTAAAAGTCTCCACACCACACGATCCACATCATCATCAGAAAGGCTCCTTGAGGATCGAGAGGTGGGAACAGGAGATCGAGCAGGCTAAAGCAAAGGGTTTCTCAAAGTGGGAGAAACCAGGTCCAGTTCCGGGGACCAGCTCTGCACATGAAACTCCCATCAGCACCAACACAGTAGGAGCTGAGGTAGTTTTTTTCGGGCCCAACAGTCTTCAGGTTTGGAGATGACACTTTCGATAACTTTTTAAGGGGCTCCGAATGAGCACTGGAAGGAGATTTGGTCAATTTTGAAGTACCCTGACCTCTTTCAATAGCTTCAGCAAACCTTTAAGAATAAGTTTATTCTTTCTCTGAAGCAGAACTCTATGGCTGAATGAGTGACAGATGGCACAGGACTCCTGTATGTGAACTGCTCCAAGGCAGTATACACAGTGTGACCATCAGTTATCAACATTTTTTGATTGCATTTCCCACATTTCTTGAACCCAGAGGGTTTCGTTTTTTTAGGATACTTGGACATTATAGCTGCAAATAACCAACAACAGCAGCTAATTGCTAAACAACTATTTGCCAAACTAATTCTATATTTAATTTTTTTATTTTTTTTTAAACAAGATGAAAATAAACACTCAGGGAAAAGCCCTACAAACTAAAACAGAAAAAAGGCAGTTCTCTCAGGTAAATAAACCTGCCCAAGGTTAAAAGGGGGGAGAAGCCCTCTAAATTAAATGGTCAATGGCAGCCCTCTAACTTAAACGAGCTTGAGTGGTAATACAAGAGGTAGCAAAGGGAATAAACCTTAAGTTAACGAAGTTCTCTAACTTAAACGAGCCTGTCAACAAAAAACAAAATAAAGGGAAGCCCACTAACTAAAACAGCTTAGAAATGCTAGTTTAAGCCAGGATAGGGACAGAAAAAAAGGCCTAGAAAAGGAAACGACAGCCAACATCAAAACCAACAGAAGCGAACACACTAAAAGTCGTTAAAAGTATCTAATAAACTCTAGGACAAGTATTTATAATAATTAACTGCGGTGGTGGTGCTGCGGTAGCGTTGTCGTCTCACAGTAAGACGTTGTCCTGTTCTATTCTCTGCTAGAACGTCTTCTGTGTGGAGACATGCGTGAATGGGCGTACCTTCGTTGAAGGTTGTGAGTCAGGGCCAGCAACTCGGCACGTAAAAATCTACTGCCAATCATTAGTGGACCAGAGTTCTGCTGTGGCGACCCCTAACCGGGAAAAGCCGAAAGACGCAACAACAACTGACAATTATCCAAACAACAAGTAAGAAAATTTCCACTTACCCAGGGCCAGTATGGAAGCACCCAATCAGGTTTTGCAACAAATGAGATCTGGGGAGCTTTCCTAGGGCATGATGGGATAGCATTACAGCCACAAGCTACTGGAAGACCTCGAGTTTTTGTATAAGGGCAAGTCGGAACAGAGGATCAGAGGATCAGTTCCATACCCAACCAGTTAAGAATAAAGGCAAGATAGGACATCACCACATCAAGGGGCTCTAGTAGACTATGCCTGGATACTGTCTGGAACAGTGGGTGTAACAGAAAAAAAACAAAAGATAACCACCAGAAAAATGTCTGTTTAGACAAAGGGTATCCCCCCCCCAGATAAGAAACAGAGAAGGGCTTAGTTCAGTTGAGATAGTACTGAGCTGCCTATGCACATCCACAGTATGCAGAATATGTTCCCCGTTTTTTACGTTCTACATGGAAAACTGGAAGACTGATGCCTTAATTCAAAGTAACCTCTGAAACCACTCTGAGCATGAATGAGGAGTTTGTTCATAAATAGACCCTATCCATATGAATAGTCAGATAGGGCTCATCTACGAGTGCTTGCAGTTCAGATAAATCTTCTTGCAGATATCAGAGCAACTATAAATTAGCCTGACAAACAGGTTCAGCAAGTGGCAAGTCAGTTTCTCCTCACATAATTGACATCCCAAGGAGAAGCAACCTTTTTATGAGGAGATCTCAGGTGTAAAAATCCTTTCAGAAACTGCTTAACAACAGAAAAGTAAAAAGGATAATCCAAGGGCAAACATAGTAAAATGGCAGCAAGATGAACTTCTACAGAGAAATACGTGAAGCTAGAGGAAAGCAACTCTCAAAAATATCTGAGCACCAGTGGTACAGAAATCCCTGATGGGCACCTGGTTATTGGACAAGACCAACTAGAAAACTGCTTCCACTTACCAACAGAGGACGTCCCAGTAGCATGCTGCCTTGCCTTCTGTAGTACCTGCTGCATGTCTTTATGAAATAAGTGCCTAAAGGTATTAAAATTGAGTCATCCAGTCAGTCAGTTGCAGTTTATTGATATTGGGGTGTATGAAAAGTACAGTTGTGTACACTTACCATAAATGTAGATGTTTGAGTGTATTCACTGTTGCAGTCATCACACTTGGGTTATCTGCCTGCAGGTAGCCCTCAGTCGGCCCGAATACCAGAGACTTAGTATTTCTGCGTCAGCTGCTGTCACTCCAAGACTGACGTCAGGTCATCAGGGGGTATAAAAACAGGCAGCCGATGCCATTACAGCAGTTTTTCTTGCCCCAAATGTCAGGACCCCCCAAATAGGGAGTTAAGTTATGGTGGAAAAAACATCACCAGTAAAAAGTAAATACCAATAGCCTTGTAAGGGGTGAGTAATACATTTAAAGAAGTAGAGAGAGAGAGATGGGGGCTGGAGGGTGGGAAACCAGGACTGCAACAGTGAATACATTTGAACATCTACATTTATGGTAAGTGTACACAAAGTACAGTTTTGTGTACACTTACCATAAATGTAGATGTTCAAGTGTAATCACTGTTGCAGTCATTACATTTGGGTAATCTGCTGGCAGGTTGCCCTCAGTCGGCCTGAATTCCAAAGTCTTGGGTCCTGCGTCAGTTGCTGTCTCCTCTTCCATGACGTCAGGGGTATAAAACATGCAGCCAACGCCATTTTCTTTAGTTTTTCTTGCCCCAGATGTCAGGTGCCCCTGAAAAGGTAGCAAAAAAAAAAAAATTATATATATATATATATATATATATATATATATATATATATATATATATATATATACACACACACACACACACACACATATATATATATATATATATATATATATATATACATGCATCAATATAAACTTTACCTTCATCTACAAGCAAATACACCACATAGGTTGTAGAAGATAGAGAAGGAAAGATAAACTCCAGAATGAAAGAGGGATGGCGGGAGGGTAACCTGGACTGCAACAGTGAATACATTTGAACATCTACATTTATGGTAAGTGTACACAACTGTATTATGTTCTTCGTGCTTCACTGTTGCAGTCAATACATTTGGGTAGAATCCCAAAGCTACGGTTGGGAGGCTGGAGCTAAACAGCATTAGACGCGGCTATAAGGCCCTGCAGAACTGCAGTGGCAAAGCCTGCCCTGGACTTAGAGTAGAGAAGCAAATGATAACGCTTTGTACAGGTGCGAACAGAACTCTTAGCAGCAGCCTCTAGAATGTCTTTGGGTGGTACTCCTCTGAGAAAGGCTGCTGAAGTAACTGCAGCTCTGGTGGAATGAGACCTAATGCCCTTGGGCACAGGTTTACCATGGTGTAACTAGCAGAAACGGATGCAGTGGCTTATCCACTTAGAAACTGTCTGCTTTGAAATAGCCTTGCCTTCTGATCCTGCAGCATATGTCACTAGTAATTGCTCAGTTTTTCTTAGAGCTTTAGTCCTGCTCAAGTAGAATCTTAGCTGTCTGTGTACGTCCAAGGAATGCAGAATTCTCTCCCCCTTGTTCTGTGGATTTGGATAAAAGGTTGGCAGATGAATTGTTTGGTTAAGAACCACACTGGAAACCACCTTAGGCATAAAAGTAGGACTTGTCCTCAGAGACACCCTGTCAGGGTAAAATATGATAAAAGGCTCTATGAGGGCCTGTAGCTCTGAAACTCTTCTTGCTGAAGTAATTGCTAGTAGCAGAGCTGCTTTCCATGATAAGAAGTTTATATCAGCGGTAGCAGATAGTTCAAATGGAGGCAGGGTGAGCTTTTCCAATACAACACTGAGGTCCCATGCAGGTAATGGTGATCTTCTAGGAGGCCTTAAATTTTTGGCTCCTCTAAGATATTGCTTTAGTAAAGGATGAGAAAAGATTGGTGGCTCTGTATTGTAATGAGCCAAAATGGCAGAGGCATGGATTTTAATTCATGAGAAAGATAGGCCTTTGTCAAGCATCTCAGTCAAGTATTGCAATATCTGAGGAATATTTGGTTCTGCTGTATCAGTTCCTTGTGCTTGATTCCAAGCACAAAATCTCTTCCATTTATCAGCATAAGATTTTCTAGTACTAGGCCTTCTGGCTTCCAAAATGACATTCATCACAGCTTTACTGAGAGGAGTTGTTTGTATAACTACATGATCAGCCATGCCGCCAGGTTCAGTGTCTGGAGTTGAATGTCCATAATCTTATTGTTTTGCTGGGACAGTAGTTGAGGTCTTTGTGGTAAGGTCCAAGCTGGGTATTGAGACTAGTTCCTTAGGACGGGGTACCAGTATTGGCGGGGCAATTAGTATCATCTTTGGTTTCTCTTGTCTGACTTTTAGGGGGACCCTGGGAAGAAGAGGCAGAGGAGGAAAGGCGTAAACTGATAGGTTTTTCCAACTGAAGGACAGGGCGTCCATTTTCCATGCTTGTCTGTGATAAGTCCTTGTGCAGAATCTTTTCAACTGATAATTTTGAGGAGAGGCAAATAGATCTATGTCTGGGCTCCCCCATCTCTCTGCTATCATGCTGATGACTTGTGGATTTAGTTTCCATTCGTGTGGGTCCATAAGGTTCCTGCTTAAATGGTC
Source organism: Protopterus annectens (assembly GCF_019279795.1). Taxonomy (NCBI): domain Eukaryota; kingdom Metazoa; phylum Chordata; order Ceratodontiformes; family Protopteridae; genus Protopterus; species Protopterus annectens. Next base: position 311,004,980 of record NC_056731.1, read on the forward strand.
TGCCAGAGTATTTTGCTTTCCTGGCAGGAATTGAGCTTGAAGATGTATTTGGGTAGGTCAAAGCTGTGTCCCACAGTGCCATGGCTAATCTGCAAAGGGGGTATGAGTGTGTGCCCCCTTGCTTGTTTATATACCACATGACCGTGGTGTTGTCCATCTTTATCAGTAGTTGTTCTGGATGAAGTAAGTCCTTGAAGGCTGTTAGGGCATTTTGAACAGCTAGCATCTCTTTCTGGTTGATATGTAGATGCATTTGTTTTGGGGTCCATATGCCCTGAATGCATCTTCCTGCCATGTGGGCCCCCCAGGCATGATCTGATGTGTCTGTTGTTAAGGTTTGGCTGGCAGGGGGTAGAGTGAAGGCCCATCCCATGTTTTGGTGACATGCCTTTGCCCACCATAGAAATTCCTGTTGTAGGCAGGGTATGAGAGGAATCATTGTTTCCAGACTGTGAGCATGATGACTCCATAAACTTTTTAGGTACCATTGAAGTTTCCTCATATGCAGTCTTGCATATGGAATCAGTAGGATGCAGGATGCCATGAAGCCCAAAGCCTGCAGAATTTGTCTTGCAGATAACTGGGTTTTTGTTGCCATCAGTCTGAAGTAAGTAGTCAGTTGCCTTTGCTTGTCTGGCGTGAGGTAAGCCATTTGGGCAGTTGTATTCAAGCTTGCACCCAGGAATGTTATCTTTTGAAAGGGAACCAGTTGTGATTTATTTTAGGCTGTGTACCCTAGGGCATGTTAGAAGCCTTTTCACAAACGCCAGGTGTTGAAGAAGAATGTCCTTGCTGTCTGCTTGAATGAGACAGTCGTCCAAGTAAGGGTATATTTGTACACTTTTTTGAAAAATGCAATTACTGGTGCCAGGCACTTTGTGAAGACCCTGGGTGCAGTAGATAAGCCAAAGGGTAGTGCAGGGAATTGGTAATGCATTAAGCCAGCCTTTAATCTGAGGTATCTTCTGCACGAATGTCTTATTGGGACATGCGGGCATGGCTCTTTTAGGTCTAATGTCACCAGTCAGGCATTCTTGCCCAGCATGGGCAGATGCTGCTGCAAAGTCTGTATTTTGAATTTTGGAATGTCCAGGTATGTATTCAAAATCGATAAATCCAGTATTGGTCGCCAGGCCTTGTCCTTTCTGGGTATCAAGAACAGTCTTGAGTAAAAACCTTGTTTTTTTCCTGTTCTGGTACTGGTTGAATGGCCCCCATATCCATGAGGGACGTAACCTGCTTCTGTGCCTCTGCCCATTGATTTTTGGGCAGATCTGGCCAACCGTTTGCCATTGGCAGAGTGTGGAAATGGAATCTGTATCCCTGTGATACTATGTTTATTACCCACTTGCCTTGGGTTATTAACTGCCAATTTTGAGCAAAAAGTGCTAATTTTCCCCCTAATGGTGCTGCCAAAAGATAAGTGCTTGGTGTAGGCAGAGGGAAGTCATTGGGACTGTTTTCTGTAGGTTTGCGCTTTATCTCCTCCTGATTTGGAGGTAGATGCACCCCATTGCTTTGACCTGTATGAATCTTGCGCCTGGTATCTGGAACCCTTTGGGCATCTGGATTTGCCCCTTTGAGCTCTGTCTGACACAGGAAAGGACCAATTTTCTGTAGGCCAGTGTCTACTGAATCTTGGTGGCTGCACTTGTAAGAAGTCTTTAACAGTTTGCATAGACTTAGCTTTGTCTTCCATTTTCTTTAAAGACTCTTCTGCCTTAATACCAAACAGAGTATCATGCTGTAAAGGTGCATCTAGCAATTTAGCTTTAATATGATCAGGCAAATGTTGTTCCTTTAGCCAGGCATGCCTCCTAATCACGGATCCAGTAATTGCAGCCCTGCAGGAGGCCTCTAAGGAGTCAAAACCACATTGTAAAGTATGCTTTCCAACCTGTTCAGCTGCATGCAATAATTCCTGCAATTCTTTATTTTCTGCACATTCAGAAAGCAACATTATTTTCTGTTTCAGCAATCCCATAACATGTTGTTTATACTTAAGCATATAAAATTGACAGTTTAAGGCTCTGATTGCCAAGGTTGCAGATGTATAAACCTTTTTTCCCCATCTGTCCAGTGCCCTTGAATCTCTGTCAGAGGGGGTAGGATTTTTTGCTGTTGAGGCCATAACACCCTTAGGACCCTGTGAAATAGTTTCAGGATCAGAAGCAGGGTTTCTAAATAAAAATTTATGCGAGTCAGGGACCCTGTAATATCTGTCAGGCTTACTGGGAGCCGGAGGTAAGGAGTCAGGGGTCAAGCTGGACTCTGAAAACACATCATCCACAATGTCTAAAACAGGGGGAATGGCCAAAGGCCTGTGCTGAGGGAGAATAATGAAATCCCTGAGCCTCTTTTTTGATTCTGAGAAGTCTTGACTCTCCCAGTGAAAATGCTCCCTCAAAGTATGCAAGATTTCCCCAAATGAATAATCCTCAGGAGGAGAAGCAGATGGTATAGACTCCTCTGCATCAGAATCCTCATAGGGAGGTATAGATAATTCCTGATCAGAAGAGGAATCAGAAGAAATAGAAACCTGATCTGAAGATTCATAATCAGTATCTTGCCTAGGCCTCTTATCTGGAGGGGGATGGGTAAGCCTGATCAAGGTAATAAGGTCTTCAGCCATTTTGATCATCTGTTTTTTAGGCACAGAGGCCTGTGCACGTGGCTCAAGCGTCATTTTTTTAGTTTTAGAAGTTGCTTTTGTCTTTGGTTTTGCAGCTGTCGTCAGTTTGATATACAAATGTTGAGGTCTGGATACACCCTCAGAAGCCGATGCCTGCTCAGCGGTTCCAGACCCATCCGAGGGAGATACATCCATCGGTCCAATACCTTGAGTATCTTGCGGCATGCCGGACTCCACATGGGTGTCGGTAGAGGCCTGCGACTCGAAGGTAGCGGGTATCAGGAGCTGCGAATGTGCCTGAGTACCGGCGACTGGCTTAGGAGAAGCTTCATCATCAGTTTTGGATCTAGACTGCCTTTCTCTGTCCTTTTCTTTGCATTTTTTATGTACTCTGGTAGTCGGGATTGCTATCTGACGACATTTCTGGGTAGTTAAATCTGTTTCCAAAATACTATGAGGCAAAAATATACTGACGCTTAATAGTGCTTTGGTTAAATCTAGCACAAAACCGACTGCCAGGCACGTTGTGATCAGGGTCTAGGCAAGGAATACAGTATAAATGGAAATCCTTATGAGGTATTTGCTTCCCACAAGTAATACAATTATTAACTTTTTCTGACATCGGTATGGAGCAAGAAAAAAGTTTCCCCAACATGATACTTAGCTTTAGTGAAGACTTTGGTTTTGAAACTCAAACTCAAATATTTCAGTAGCCGGCCGACCGGCACTTGCGAAATGCTTCTGCTTCGGGCACCGCGTGGCACGAAACACAAAAGAAAATTACATCGGCTGCATGTTTTATTCCCCTGACGACCTGATGTCATAGAAGAGGAGACAGCAACCGATGCAGGACCCAAGACTTCGGAATTCAGGCCGGCTGAGGGCAACCTGCCAGCAGATTATCCAGATGTAATGACTGCAACAGTGAAACACGAAGAACATCTGTACTATGTTCTTCATGTTTCACTGTTGCAGTCATCACACTTGGGTTGATTCCCAAAGCTGAAGAATGAGTGGAGGCAGTCAAGAAGAGATGGGGCTGGCTAGTATGCCCTGCAGGACTGCTGTAGTAAAACCTGCCCTGGGATATGGAAAAGATAGGCAGGTGGAAATGCTTGGTGAAGGTATGAACAGAACTCCAGGTAGCATCTTCCAGAATGTCCCTGATAGGGACTCCCCTACAGAATGCTGTAGAGGTAGAGGGTTGCCCTGGTGGAATGTGTTCCGGACTCCCTGAGGGGTTGGTTTCCCAAGGTGTTTGTAACAGAAATGGATACAGTGTGCTATCCATTTGGAAATAGTTTGTTTAGTTATGGCCTTGCCCTCTGTCTGCTCCAGGTGCAAAGCTGAGTAGTAGGTGGTCAGATTTTCTGAAGGGCTTAGTTCTGTCAAGGTAGAATATGAGCTGTCTGTGCACGTCTAAAGAGTGCTGGATCCTTCCCCCTTCATTTTGAGGATTGGGAAAGAAGGTTGGCAAATGGACAGATTGGTTAAGAGGTATACTGGACACCACTTTAGGGATAAAAGTAGGGTTAGTTCTGAGGGAGACCCTGTCAGTATGAAAAATAATGAAGGGTTCCACAGCCATAAGCACTTGTAGCTCAGACACTCTTCAAGCTGAAGTGATGGGCAGAAGCAAGGCTGTTTTCCAAGAGAGGAATTTTAACTCTGCTGATGCTGCAGGTTCAAAGGGGGGGTGTGAGCTTTTCCAGTACAAAGTTAAAGGTCCCAAAGCCAGGGTGGGTACTCTCTTTGGTGGCCTTAAATTGTTGGCCCCTCTCAGGAACTGTTTGATGAGATGGTGAGGGAAGAGAGGTGGCTCAGTGTTGTAATGAGCCGAAATGGCAGAGGCATGGATCTTAATAGAAGAGAAGGAAAGGCCTCTGTGCAGTAGATCTACTAGGTAATCCAGGATTAGAGGTAAGGAGGGCAGAGCAGTGTCTGCTCCTTTAGATTGAATCTAGGAACAATACCTTTTCCACTTATCAGCATAGGATTTCCTTGTACAGGGTCTTCTGGCTTCCAGAATGACATCCAGTACCTGCTTGCTTAGGCTGGTCATTGGGGGAGAATTCAAGGAATACGCCAGGCTGCAAGGTTCAGGGTTTGCAGTTGCAGATGCAGGATCTGTCCCTCCTGCTGAGTGAGGAGGGTTGGCATCTGAGATAGATGTCGTGGTGGCACTGATGACAGTCTGCGCAGTAGTGGGTACCACTGCTGGCGTGGCCAGTCTGGAGCAATCAGGATTGCCCTTGGTCTGTCCTGTCTTATTTTGCGTAGTATTTTTGAAAGAAGAGGCAGAGGGGGAAAGACATAAATTGAGAGGTTTACTCACTGGAAGGATAGGGCATCCACTTTCCATGCTCTGCTGTGTGGTGCCCTGGTGCAGAATTTGCTGAACTGGTGATTGTAGGGGGAGGCAAAAAGGTCTAACTCTGGTATCCCTCATTTTTGGGTTAACAGGCTGAAAGTGCTGGGATTTAATTCCCACTCGTGTGGATCTAGGAGATTTCTGCTTAAGTCGTCGGCCAGAGAGTTTTGTTTGCCTGGCAGGAATTGAGCTTGCAGATGGATCTGCATGTCCAATGCTGTGTTTCACAGTTTAGTGGCTAGCCTGCTGAGTGGGTAAGAGTGGTTTCCCCCCTGCTTGTTGATGTACCACATAACTGTGATGTTGTCTGTTTTTATTAGCAGGGGTCCAGGTGAGAGAAGGGATCTGAAAGCTGGCAGAGCATGCTGAAGAGCTAGCACCTCTTTTTGGTTGATGTGCAGATGAATTTGACTTGGGCTCCAGTGGCCCTGAATGCATTTGTCTCCCAGATGTGCCCCCCAGGCATAGTCTGCTGCGTCTGTGGTTAGGGTCTGGATGGCATGGGGTTGTGCAAAGGGAAGCCCCTTGTTGGGGTTGCAAGCTGCTGCCCACCAAAGAAACTCTGTCCTTAGACAAGGTATGATAGGTATGGTGGTTTCCAGGTCCTGAAAATGTTGGCACCAAAGACTATTTAAGTAATCATTTTGAATTTTGGTACCACCAGGAAGGAGTTTAGAATGGAAAGATCTAGGATTGGGCGTCAAGTGCCCTCTTTTTTGGGTACCAGGATAAGTCTGGAATAAAGCCCTTGACCTATCTGTTCTTTAGGAACAGGCTGAATTGCCCTTATGGAGAGCAGGGATTGAACTTGGTTTTATACCTCTGCCCACTGGTTTGGAGGAAGGTCTGGGAACCCCTCCGGGGTTGGCAGTGTGTGGAAATAAAATTTGTACTCCTGGGATAAAATGTTGAGGACCCATCGGTCTTTGGTGATGGAGGTCCAGTTTTTTGCATGGTGGGCAAGTTTTCCTCCTAGGGGCACGAGCAATTGGGCAGAGGTGAGGAGTGGGGTTGACAAGTCATTGTGAATTCTTCCCGTAAGGGGATGGCTTAACACTCCCTGTTTTAGAAGTGGAGGTACTCCATTGCTTAACTCTCTGCATACCCTGAGACTGTAATCTGGGGGGTCTGTTTCCCCTGGGTCTAGTTTGAGATGGCCTTGAGGGGGCCGGAAAGGACCAATGTTTCAGGGGTAATGCCTACTGAATCTTGGAGGCTGCACTTGCAAAAAATCTTTGACTGTCTGCATAGACTTAGCTTTTTCTTCCATCTTTTTTAGAACCTCTTTTGCTTTGGTGCCAAACAAACTGTTTTTATTCAAAGGGGCATCTAGTAATTTTGATTTGACATGGTCTAGCAAGGTCTGTTCCTTATGCCAAGCATGCCTTTTCAGTGCAGAAACAGTTACTGCTGCCCTGCAAGATGCATCTAGAGCGTCAAACCCACATTGCAAGGTATGCTTGCTGACTTGGCTTGCAGAATGCATAAGCTCCTGTAATTCTTTATTTTCTGCACAGTCTGTAAAGGTAAATCACTTTTGCTTAATAAGTTCCATAATATGTTGCTGGTATTTCAGCATGTGAAACTGGCAATTCAATGCCCTAATGGCTAGAGTTGCAGAGGTGCATACTTTTTGATCCCATCTGTCTATAGCTCGGGAATCCCTGTCCGAAGGGGTGGGATTCTTAGCTGTAGTTGCCTTTACACCTTTAGGCCCTTGGAAAATGACCTCTGGGTCAGTAGTAGGATTTTTGAAAAGAAATTTGTGAAAGTCGGGAACTCTGTAGTACCGGTCTGGCTTCTTGGAGCAGGGGGTAAAGCATCAGAAGTCAGACTGGATTCCATAAAGACATCATCCACAACATCCAGAATAGGAGGGATAGCCAAGGGTCTATGTTGTAGCAAATCTAAAAATTCTCCGAGTCTCTTTTTGAACTGAGGATAATCCTGGCATTCCCAGTGGAAATGCTCTCTTACAGTATAAAGGGTTTCACCAAAAGAAAAATCTTCTACAGGGGAAGCAGAGGGAATGGACACCTCTGCATCTGAATCCTCATAAGCAGATAAAGGCATGTCTTCATATTCAGAAACGTCAGAGTTGTCTTGGTCAGTTAAAGCTGCTGGGGACAAGTCCCTTTTTCTCTTAGCAGGGGAAGGCTGGCTTCCCCTAATCAGCATGATCAGGTCTTGTACCATTTTAGCATTTGAGATTGTGGCAAGGAAGCAGGTGCTTGAGATTGGGTCATTTATTTAGGGGTAGCTCATACTCTTGGCCTTAGAAACTTGGTAGTTTTAGACAAAACTGAAGACGCGAAAGAAGCTGTCGGTTTGTGTCGAGTAGCGGTAATGCGAAGAACTTCCTCAGAAGCCGGTGCCTGCTCAGCGGCCCCGGACCCATCCAAGGTAGAGACATCCGCAGGTTTCATAGTCAAAGAAGAGTCCCACGCCATACCAGACTCCGAACGGGTCTTGGTAGCGGCCTGCGAATCCATCGAAGCGGGCATCAGGGTCTGCAAAAGTGCCTCACTGAGTACCAGTGAACTCACGACTAGCTTAACGGAAGCGTCGTCAGCAGTTTTGGACCGGTGCGGTCTGCCTCTGTCTTTATCCTTACGTATTTTGTAAGATCGATAGTCGGATGGCTTACCGAAGCCATTTCGGAATACGAAGATCAAGAGCAAAAGTATTTAGCAACAATACGGGCCCGACGATGAATAGTTTGGGCATTGAACAAAGCACAAAACCGACAGCGAGTAATGTCGTGGTCTGGGCCTAAACAGGTGACTTAGTAAGAATGGAAATCTCGGTATGGTATTTGCTTTCCACAGGCGAAACAATTGTTAACTTTTTCTGACATCAGTTAGAGCAAGAAAAATATATCCCCAATGGGGTACTTGGCTTTAGAAGACTTCAGGATGATTCAATTCGGAAATGAAAACTCAGGTAGCGGCTGACCGGCACTCGTGCGAACTGCTTCTACTTCTGGCTCCTCGGCAAGAAAGACTGATGTAATGGCGTCGGCTACCTGTTTTTATACCCCTGACAACCTGATGTCAGTCCTGGAGCAACAACCGACACAGAAATACTAAGTCTCTGGTATTTGGGCCGACTGAGGGCTACCTGCAGGCAGATAACCCAAGTGTGATGACTGCAACAGTGAAACACGAAGAACATCTCCCCCCTTTGTGCGAGTAGATCCAGTCTGTGGGGAAGCTTGTGGTAACTGTCTTTGGCCAACTCCATAAGAAGGGAAAACCATGTTGTATGGGCCAAAAGGGAGTTGCCACAATTATTTTTGGAGTACCCTTCTGAATTTTCAGAATTAACCTGGATATTGGTGGAAAGTGTGGAAATGTATAAAGGAATATGGAATGAAAGTGCATATATTTTCCAGGATTGATTGTAAGAAGCCTTGGAACAAAAAGTACAGTTGTGCAAACTGAGCTTGCCCATAAGAGATTATGTTAGAATTCAATGCCGCAGTAGTTTATGGGTTGTATCCTGTCAAGGTTGCAGCAATTGACCCCCTCCCATACAGTCATTCAGGCTGCCTACGGGCTAATCCCACTGACAGGGAATTATAAAAGCAGTCAGAGTGAGTAAAAATCTTCAGGACTTTCTTGCAAAGAGAAAAAGGGAGCTCATAATGAAACAACCACAACTACTGTAAATAATGAAAGACTAACAAGAATCGCAACAATAACAGTTGTAACCCAAGGTAACTATGTATAACAAGGGAGATTTTGGATGGGTGTGGCTACTGCAGCAGTGAATACTTCTAACATGTATTGTTACAGGTAAGTGCAACTTGCACAACTGTAGTATGTTTATTTTTTACTGCAGCAGTAGCTTATGGTAAGATCACCAAAGCTTAGCCAACCTGGGAGGAGGAAGCATAAGCATCCACAAGTCTCTGGAGAATGGTCCTTGCAAAGCCTGCTCTGGCCTTACAGAAGGAATTCAGTTTGTAGTGCTTTGTAAATGTAAACATGGAGGGCCAAGTAACTGCCTCCAGAGTGTCAATATGTCATTGAAGATAAGGCCCTGGTAGAATGGGTCCTAACCCTTCCTGGAATAATTTTGCCATGATGGAAGTAACAAAACACAATAGAAGAGGGCAACCATTTTGAGATGGTCTATTTAGACATGGGTTGACTTTCCTTACTCCCTGTATAGGAAAATAAATAGATGGTCAGCTTTCCTGAAGGGCTTGGTTCCGTCAAGGTAAGACCTGAGTTGCTTGCGAACATCTAAGGTAGAGAATTTGTTCTCTCTTCTTTTTTGGCTCTGGATAAAAATGTGAGATTGATGGCTTGAATCAAAGTGAACTCTCAGACAACCTTATAAATAAATATGGTGTTAGTCTGCATAGTGACTCTGTTTCTATGGAAAATCAGATAGGGCTCTCCTACAATGAGAGCTTGCAATTGCGATACTTACCTTGCAGGTGTCAGTGCTTTCTAAGTAATGAACCCAAACTCTGCCAAAGAGGCACGTTCAAAAGATGACAAAGTCAGTTTCTGCAGTACAAAACTGAGATCCCAGGATGGAGGTATGCGAGTTCTCATGTAACACCCCTTTTATAAGCTGTTTGACCAAAGAGAAGAAAGGGGGAGTCCATGAGCAAGCCAGCTGAAATGGCAACTAGAGGCACTTTTATTTATTTATTTAATTAATTGTTTAAATATTTGCTTATTTGTTTATTTAATTAATTAATCGATCAGTTTGTTTGTTGACTGGGAAAGTCCAACTGGGTACAACCTCTTTTTCAGTGGAAGCCTGGGAGGAAAAGCCCCAAAGAGAACAAAGAAGGTTAAAAACAAACTTTAATAGAAGCATATGAAAACCCATATGGTAATAACTCACACAAATATTTAAGCATCAGGGGTGTAAACTCCCTGATAGGACCCTGGTTATTGGCTATGCACCAACTAGAAAACCTCTTCCATTTGCTGACATATGGCTTTGCAGTATTAGGCTTTCTTGCCTCTTTTAGTACCTGCTGCTGCAAGTTCAGAACCCACTGCCAAACCCTCATTGCTTCTCTACACAGAGGGTAGAATCTGGTGCCCCTTGCTTGCTCAAACACACAATAGTCACATTGTAAGGAAAATGCACCTTGAAGGAGCTTGTCCTGAAATATATGGAAAGCTAGGAGGACAGCACTCATTTTGAGTACAATGATGTGCAAAGAAGCCTCTTCTGAAGCCCACGAACTTTGAACAGTCTTAACTGCATAACGTCCCCACCACGTGGCACAAACATCCATGGTTAGACCACTATGTAAGGTTTGGAAAAAAGTGACCCGCTTGTGGTTTTGGTTGGATTTAACCACCATGTTAAGCCATCTTCTCACTATTAGACATTATGACCATGTGATGCAAAGTACAGTTTTGTACCTACCATAAATGTAGATGTCCGAACTGGATAGCATCTACAGTCATAACAACTGGGTTGTCCTGTCGTCAGGCAGCCCTTCAGTCGGCCGGATTCCAAAGTCCGGGTCCGGCTTCGGCTGATGTCGCACTTCAACCGACGTCATCTCTGTTGGTCTTCGGGTATAAAGGCATCAGCCGACGCCATTTTCCTCAGTGTTTCTTGCCCCAGATGCCAGTAGCCCTCTTGAAGGCTAAAATTTTGGATAAATGCCAATGTTTCCAAAAGATAGTAAACACAAAAATAAGCGTGTATGTACATATATACAACAAATACACCATAAAAGACTCCCCCCCACCAGCTAGCTATTAGGAGGGTAAACACCCTAGGAGTACCACAGAGGGAAGGAGGAGGGTAATCCTGACTGCAGATGCTATCCAGTTCGGACATCTACATTTATGGTAGGTACAAAACTGTACTATGTCCTTCATGGATGCATCTGCAGTCATAACAACTGGGTAGAATACCATAGCCAACTAGGGAGGAGGAAGAAACTAGATTATGGTGTGTTTAGGATCCCTTGCAGTACAGCAGTGGCAAACCCTGCTCGGGATCTGGAATATAGAGGCAAATTATAATGCTTGGCAAATGTATGCACGGAGGTCCAAGTAGCCGCCTCAATAATGTCTTTGGTTGCCACTCCTCGTAAAAGGCTGTGGTAGTGGCTGTTGCCCTTGTAGAATGAGGTCTTATGTTCTGTGGAATTGGTTTTCCATGGAAGGAGTAACAGAATCGTATGCAATTTCCTATCCATTTGGAGATTGTCTGTTTGGAAATAGCTTTTCCTTCCCTTCCTGTTGCATAGGCTACAAAAAGCTGATCAGTTTTCTGCTACTTTTGTTCTGTCCAGGTAGTAGCGTAGCTGTCTATGTACATCCAAGGTATGCAGTATTCTTTCCCCTCTGTTTTGTGGGTTGGGAAAGAAGGTTGGTAGGTGGATTGCCTGGTTTAAAGACACTCTGGATACCACCTTAGGCATAAATGTAGGATTAGTCCTCATGGACACTTTATCTTGATGGAAGATTAGGAAGGGTTGTACTGCCATTAGGGCCTGGAGTTCAGAAACCCTCCTGGCTGAGGTTATTGCCAGTAGGAAGGCGGTTTTCCACGATAGATGCTGTAGGTCTGCTGTTGCTGCTGGCTCAAAGGGTGATAGTGTCAATTTTTCTAGCACAAAGTTCAAGTCCCAAGCTGGTAATGGTGGTTTCCTTGGAGGTTTTACATTCTTGATTCCTCTGAGGAACTGTCTGAGTAATGGGTGTGAAAAAACAGGTGGATCAAAGCTGTATTCTGCTGATATAGCTGATGCATGTATCTTGATGGAGGAGTAGGACAGGCCTGAATGTAGAAGTTCTGCCAGATACTCCAGAATGTTAGGCATCCTCTTTCAGTACTCCAAATGACAAACCTTTTCCATTTTCCTGCATAGTTCCTTCTTGTTGAAGGTCTGCGGGCTTCAAGAATAATGTCTTTAACTCTTTGGGAAAGTTCTGGATCAGCTGCTGCTATGTGATGTTCCATGCAGTCAGTTGCAACGTTTTTAGGTTTGGATGCATGATGCTGTAGTTGTTCTGAGTTAACATCAAAGGCATCAGGGGTATTGGCCACATATTGTTCTGAGACATGCTCCTCAGCAGTGGGTACCAGTGTTGTCTTGGCCAGTTTGGAGCTATTAGGATTATCCTTGGACGTTCTTCCTTGATTTTTAGTAATACCTTGTGTATCAAGGGAAGAGGTGGGAATGCATATGCTGTTAGGCCTTTCCAGCTGAAGGAGAGCGAATCCACTTTCCATGCTAGTGGGTGGAATGTCCTTGTGCAGAACTTTTTGAGCTGGTGATTGAGAGGTGATGCGAATAGATCTATCTGAGGCATTCCCCATTTCTTTGAGATGGTCTTGAAGATGTCCGGATGTAGCATCCATTCGTGGGCATCCGATGTGGTTCTGCTTAGAATGTCTGCTAGAGTAATTTCTTTTCCCGGTACAAATATTGCCTGTAACTGGATGTTGTAGCTGAGTGCCAGGTTCCACAGCTCCAAGGTCATTCTGCATAGGGGGTATGAATGGGTGCCTCCCTGTTTGTTGATGTACCACATGACTGAGGTGTTGTCTGTCCTTATCATCAACTGGCCCTCTTTGAGAAATGGTCTGAAGTTTTGAATTGCCAGTTTTACTGCCAGCCTTTCTTTTAGGTTGATGTGCAGGTGAAGTTGATCCTGCGCCCACAATCCTTGCACGCATTTGTCCAGCATGTGGGCCCCCCATCCTAGGTCTGAAGCGTCTGTTGTGATGGTCTGGCTTGCTTGACATCTGCGAAAGGGTAGCCCTGGGTTTGACTGGCATGCTTGAGCCCACCATAGGAACTCCTGTTTTAAGCATGGAATTAGTGGAATTTCTGTTTCTAGGCTGTGCCTGTGTTGGGACCATAAATTCTTTAGGTACCACTGTAGTTTTCTCATATGTAGTCTGGCAAGTGGGACCAAGATTATGCATGATGCCATGAAGCCCAAGGCCTGCAGTACTTTTCTTGCTGTTAACTTGTTCTGTTTTGTTAGTGCCAAGAAGTAAAGAGGGAGTTCTCTTTGTTTTCTGCAGTTAGGAAAGCCATTTGTTTTACTGTGTCCAATTCAGCCCAAGAATGTCCTTGTCTGGGATGGTATCAGCCTTGATTTTTGTAGATTGACTGTGTATCCCAGTGCTTGTAGCAAGTAAATGACCCTTTGTAAATCTGTTGTCAGCTTGCTTTTGTTGTCCCCTTGTAGCAGGCAGTCGTCCAGGTATGGGTAAATTTGAATTCCTGTAGTCTGCAGTGGCGATTACTGATGCCAGGCATTTTGTGAATACTCTGGGTGCAGTAGATAAGCCAAAGGGCAATGCTGAGAATTGATAATGCTCTGATCCTGCAAGAAATCTGAGGTATCTTCTGCAGATTGGTCGAATGGGGACGTGCAGGTATGCCTCCTTGAGATCTAGAGTTACCAGCCAACACTCCTTGCCCAGCATGGGAAGAAGTTGCTGTAGGGTCAGCATTTTGAATTTTGGGACAATGATGTATGTATTTAAGGTGGACAGGTCGAGAATAGGTCTCCAACTTTTTCCTTTCTTGGAACTAGGAATAGTCTTGAGTAGAATCCCTTTCCTTGTTCTGTTTTGGCACTCTTTCCACAGCTCTCATGTTTGCTAACTGCATTATCTGTTGTAGAGCCTCTGTTTTTTTATTTGGAGGTAGATTTGGCATTCCTCTTTTGACTGGTAAAGTGTGGAAGTGGAACCGGTAACCTTGATCTATGGTTTGTAAAATCCACTTGTCTTTTGTGATATAGTGCCAGTTTTTGAAAATAAGGTTAATTTGCCGCCTAATGGAGCTGCTATTTGTTCCCTGGTAGGCGGATTTAGAGTTAAGTCACTGTGGCTGTGTTGTTGTAGTGGCAGTGGTTGTGTCTGTGCCTCTGTTGTTACCTTGCCACTGTCGTCCTCTGTAGGCACCTCCTCTGGATTGGTTTCTGCCTGTGGAGCGTCTATTCCTGCCCCTTTGGGATCTTGTGGAGTCAGGAAAGGACCAATTTTTGGCAGGCCAGTTCCTGCTAAACCTTGGGGGTTGGACCTGCAAGAAATCTTTAACCGTTTGAACAGATTTTGCCTTTTCTTCCATTTTCTTCATTACCTGCTGGGCAGGTGTACCACACAAGCTGGTCTTATCCATAGGAGCATCTAATAACTTAGCTTTAACATGATCCGGTAAAGCTTGTCCCTTTAGCCATGCATGCCTTCTTATCACTGTGCCAGTCATGGCTGATCTAAATGAAGCCTCCAGTGCATCATAGCCACATTTTAAGGAATGGTTACTAACCTGTTGTATGTTATTTACCATTTCTAATACATATTTCTTATCAATTGATTCATCAGAGGATAGCTTTTTTGTTAACTGATCAAGCATAAACTCTTGGTATTGTATCATGTGAAACTGACAGTTTAAAGCTCTAGCTGAGAGAGTAGCTGAAGTGTAAACCTTTTGCCCCATCTGTCTAAAGACCTGGCTTCCCTTTCAGAAGGAATAGGGTTTTTAGCTGTGGTCGCTACTGCCTTGGGACCCTGGGATATAGTTTGGGTCTGCAAGTGGGGCCTTGTAAAGGTGGTGATGAGTGTCTGGTACCCTGTAAAATCTGTCTGGTTTGGCAGGGGCTGGAGGTAAAGAATCTGGTGCAGAGCAGGCATCATTGAAGGCATCATCCACTACAGAGAGCACAGGAGGTATAGCTAAGGGCCTGAGTTGTGGAAGGTGCAGAAAGGTTCTAAGTCTTTTCTGGAATCTGAGAAATCCTGCTGCTGCCATTGGAACTGCTCTGCATGGCATGTAAGGTTTCCCCAAAGGAAAATTCTTCTGGTGGGAGGCAGCTGGAATGGATTCTTCGGCATCTGAGTCTTCAAAATTGGAGAAAGGAGCCTCTGGCTGGTCTGTTATGTCTGATTCATCAGCAGAATCATCAGAGGACACAGGCTCGGGGGGCTCTGCCCTAGGTCTCTTCTCTGGGGCTGAGAGGCCCTGTCTGGGTGAGACTGAGATCCCCTAATTAATGAAATTAAATCTTCTGCCAGGTAAGCATTTGTGAACTAGAAGAGGGCGTGTTGTAGGGGTTTAGCAGGCACTGTTCTAGCAGTTTGGCTGCTTTGGCCCTGGCAAAGGCCTTAATGGACATGGCTGCTGGAGGCCTAGCAGCACCACGTGCTGGGGTAGACACATCCAAGGGAATGGTGTCTGATAAGTCAGTGGCAACCACAGTAGTGGATAAAATTTCTGAGGCCGATTCAAGAGAAGTAGCAGGGGCCTCAGTGGTAGTGATAGATTCTGCTGTATTTTGATCAGCTTTCGGTTTCGGCGAAACCGAGACACTCATGATTTGCTTAACCATGGTTTCGGCCGAAACCGGACCCGAGTGTCGGTCTTTATCTTTCGTTTTAGCAGTTTGGGTAGTCGGAGGGTCCGGCGGCATAATATCGCAAAATCAGAACCGAAAAACTGTTCAGCAAACTCCGACCGGCGCCTAAGCGTTCGGTTGAAAGAAGCACAGGCGAACAGGCTGCTACGTCGTGGGCTGGGCCTAAACAAGGCAGACAGAAAGAGTGGAAATCCTTATGAGGTATTTGTTTCCCACAGGTTAAACAATTATTAACTTTTTCTGACATCGGCTGAGGCAAGAGAGAGTCCCCAGCGGGTACTTAGCTTTAGAAGTCTTCGAAGTAGTATTTGGTAGAAGTAATCTCTGGATCCGACCGACCGGCACTTGCGAACAGCTTCTGCTTGGCCACGGCAAGAAAGACTGAGGAAAATGGCGTCGGCTGATGCCTTTATACCCGAAGACCAACAGAGATGACGTCGGGTGAAGTGCGACATCAGCCGAAGCCGGACCCGGACTTTGGAATCCGGCCGACTGAAGGGCTGCCTGACGACAGGACAACCCAGTTGTTATGACTGCAGATGCATCCATGAAGGACATCTGAGGGGAAAACTGGTTTCACTGAATACCCAGAGTCCACCGAAGGATTCTCATACTGAGTCTGGCATTGGGAAAGTACAGTTGTGTACCTACCATAAATGTAGATGTCAGAGTGTACTCATTGTTGCAGTCATTACAATTGGGTTATCCTGCTGGCAGGCTACCCGCAGTCGGCCTGAATTCCAAAGTCTAGGTCCGGCGTCGGTTGCTGTCGCCTCCTACCTGGCATCAGTGCGCCAGGGGTATAAAAGATGCAGTCAATGCCATTTTCTTCAGTTTTTCTTGCCTCAGATGTCAGGTGCCCCTAAAATTGTAGGCTAAATTATGCCAATAAGCATGCATGCACAAAAAATAACTTTTCCTTCATCTACAAGCAAATACATCACATAGGTTGTATAGAGTAGAAAAGTACAGATAGGTCCCAGCAAAAACAAAAGGGGGATGGTGGGAGGGTAACCTGGACTGCAACAGTGAATACACTCGAACATCTACATTTATGGTAGGTATACAACTGTACTATGTTCATCGTGTTTCACTGTTGCAGTCATTACAATTGGGTTGAATCCCAAAGCTAAGGTTGGGAGGCTGGAGCTAAATAGGATTAGGAGAGGCTATAAGGTCCTGCAGAAATGCAGTGGAAAAGCCTGCCCTGGATTTAGAGTAGAGAGGTAAGTGATCGTGCTTTGTAAAGGTATGCACTGAACTCCAAGTTGCAGCCTCTAAGATGTCTTTGGTTGGTACTCCTCTGAGGAAGGCTGCTGAAGTGGCTGCTGCTCTGGTTGAATGTGGCCTAATGCCCTTAGGCACTGATTTGCCATGCTGTGAAAAGCAGAAACTAATGCAATGGCCTATCCACTTTGAAATAGTCTATTTTGAGATCGGCTTTCCTTGTGATGCTACAGCATATGCCATTAGAAGTTGTTCAGTCTTTCTGAAAGCTTTAGTTCTGTCCAAGTAGAAGCGTAGCTGTCTGTGAATGTCCAAAGAATGCAGAATCCTCTCATCCTTATTCTGTGGGTTTGGATAAAAAGTAGGCAAATGAATTGTTTGGTTAAGGGCCACACTGGACACTACCTTAGGTATAAATGTAGGGTTTGTCCTCAGTGAAACCCTGTCAGGATGGAAAATGATAAAAGGCTCCACAGCCATAACTGCCTGTAACTCTGAGACTATTCTAGCGGAGGTTATTGCTAAGAGCAGAGCTGTTTTCCAGGATAAGAATTTTATATCAGCTGCAGAGACTGGCTCAAACGGAGGCAGTGTGAGTTTTTCCAAGACGTAGTTGAGGTCCCATGCAGGTATTGGTGCTCTCCTTGGAGGTCTTATGTTTTTGGCCCCTCTGATGTACTGCCTTAGTAACGGATGAGAAAAAATAGGTGGTTCTGTATTGTAATGAGCTGAAATGGCAGAGGCATGAATTTTAATTGATGAAAAGGAAAGGCCTGTATCCAGCATCTCAGTTAGGTATTGCAAAATCTGAGGAATATTTGGAACAATCATGTCAACACCTTGTGTTTGGTTCCAAGCACAGAATCTCTTCCATTTGTCTGCATAAGATTTTCTGGTGCTAGGCCTCCTGGCCTCCAAAATAACATCCATCACTGCTTTAGAGAGAGGTGTGTCTTGAGAGGCAATATTATCTGCCATGCCGCCAGGTTTAAGGTTTTGAGTTGGCTGTGCAGTATCTGACTGTCTTGTTAGGTCAGTAAGTGAGGAATTTGAGGTAATGTCCAGGCTGGGCAGTGAGACAAGCTCTTTAGGATTGGGTACCAGTGCTGGCGGGGCCAGTCTGGGGCAATCAGTATAATTTTTGGTTTTTCTTGTCTGACCTTGAGGAGTACCTTGGGGAGGAGAGGCGGAGGAGGAGGAAAGGCATATACTGTTAGATTTTTCCAGCTGAAAGACAGAGCATCCACTTTCCATGCTTGCTTGTGATAAGTCCTTGTGCAGAATCTTTGTAGTTGGTAGTTGTGAGGGGAGGCAAATAGGTCTATGTTCGGGCATCCCCAGGCCCTTGTTATCATGCTGAAGACTTGTGGATCCAATTTCCACTCGTGGGGATCCATTAGGTTTCTGCTTAGTTCGTCTGCCAGAGTATTTTTCCTTCCTGGCAGGAATTGTGCTTGCAGATGTACTTGGTAAGTCAATGCTGTGTGCCACAAGTTCATGGCTAGCCTGCAGAGGGGATAGGAATGTGCCTCCCTGCTTGTTTTACCACATGACTGTAGTATTGTCTGTCTTTATTAGTAGTTGTCCTAGATGAAGTAGATCCTTGAAGGCTGTTAGGGCATTCTGAACAGCTAGTATTTCTTTTTGATTGATATGTAGATGCATTTGACTTGCGGACCATGTGCCCTGAATACATCTTCCTGCCATATGGGCCCCCCAGGCGTAATCTGATGCATCTGTTGTCAATGTCTGCCTGGCTGTGGGTAAGGTGAATGGCTGTCCCGTGTTGTGGTGACAGGCTTTTGCCCACCATCGAAACTCCTGTTGCAAGCAGAGAATGAGGGTAATTATTGTTTCCAGGCTGTGGCAATGTTGAGTCCAAACACTTTTTAGATACCATTGAAGTTTCCGCATATGCAGTTTTGCCTGGCATGAGATAAGCCATCTGGACAGTTGTAATTTAAGCTTTCATCTTGGAATATTATCTCTTGAGAGGGTACAAGTTTTGATTTCTTCTCGTTTACTGTGTACCCTAGACTTGTCAGTAATCTTTTTACAAAATCTTTTTACAAAAGCCAGATGCTGTAGTAGAATGTCCTTGTTCTCCGCTTGAATAAGGCAGTCGTCCAAGTAAGGATATATTTATATTCCTCTTTGTCTGCAAAATGCAATTACTGGTGCCAGGCACTTTGTGAAGACCATGGGTGCAGTAGATAATCCAAAGTGCAGTGCAGAGAATTGGCAGTGCATTGAGAGCCAGCTTTGAATCTGAGGTATCTTCTGCATGTTTGTCTGATTGGGACATGCAGGTAGGTATGCCTGTTTTAGATCTAAAGTCACAAGCCAAGCCTTCTTGCCCAACATGGGCAGAAGCTGCTGTAGAGTCAACATTTTAAATTTTGGAATATCCAGTTATGTGTTTAGACTAGATAGGTCCAGTATTGGTCTCCAGGCTTTGCCTTTTCTGGGTACCAAGAACAGTCAAATAGAATCCTTGACCCTGCTCTTGCTCTGGTACTTGTTGAATGGCCCTCATGTCCATGAGGGATGAAACTTGTTTTTGTGCCTCTGCCCATTGATTTCGTGGCAGGTCTGGCATACAGTTTTGCCTTGGCAGGGTGTGAAAGTGGAACCTGTAGCCTTGTGAAACTATATTTAGAACCCATTTGTCCTGGGTGATCATGTGCCAATTTTGTGAAAAAAGTGCCAGCTTTCCCCCCCAAAGGAGCTGCCAAAAGATAAGTGCTTGGTGCTGGAAGTGGAAAGCCAATGAGACGGATTTCTGTATGGCTGTGATTTTTCCTCTCCACTCTTGGAGGTAGAAGCACCCATTGTTTAGGCCTGTATGAGCCTTGGGGCTGTGATCTGCCTCTGGGGCATATGTATCTGCCCCTACGTAGTCTATCTGACACTGGAAAGGACCAATTTTTTTGTAGGCCAGTTCCTGCTAAATCTGGGAGGCTGTACCTGCAAGAAATCCTTGACTGTTCGCATAGATTTAGCTTTGTCCTCCATTTTCTTCAACACCTCTTCTGCTTTAGCACCAAACAAAGTATCATGCTGTAAAGGCGCGTCTCATAGTTTTGCTTTAATATGATCCGGCAAATTTTGTTCTTTTAACCAAGCATGCCTCCTAATGACAGAACCTGTAACAGCAGCCCTGCAGGAGGCCTCAAGAGAGTCAAAACCACATTGCAAAGTATGCTTTCCAACCTGTTCAGATGCATGCAATAAATCCTGCATTTCTTTATTGTCTGCACATTCTGTATTTGCTGACATTTTCTGTTTAAGCAAAGACATAAGATACTGCTGATACTTAAGCATATGAAATTGGCAATTTAAGGCTCTTACAGCCAAGGTAGCAGAGATATAAATCTTTTGCCCCATCTGTCTAGGGCCCTAGAATCCCTATCAGAGGGGATAGGGTTTTTTTGCAGTAGAAGCCTTGACCCAGAGACCCTGAGAGATGGTTTCTGGGTCAGTTGCAGGGTTCTTAGAGAGAAATTTATGTGAATCAGGAACTCTGTAGTATCTGTCTGGCTTAACAGGGGCTGGTGGTAAAGAGTCTGGGGAAAAACTGGACTCTGAAAATACATCATCTGCAATGTCTAAAACAGGCGGGATGGCAAGGGGCCTGTGCTGGGGCAAAAAAGGAAATCTCTGAGCGTTTTCTTGGATTCTGAGTAATCTTGGCTCTCCCAGTGGAAATACTCCCTCATAGTATGCAGAGTTTCCCCAAAAGAATAATCCTCAGGAGGAGAGGCTGAAGGGATAGATTTCTTCAGCATCAGAATCCTCATAGGGAGGAATAGAATAATACTGTTCAGAGGATGAATCAGAGGAAATGGAAACCTGGTCTGAAGATTCATATTCTAACTCTTGCCTAGGCCTCTTTTCAGGAGGGGGATGGGAACCCCTGATCAAAGTAATAAGGTCTTCGGCCATTTTAAGCATCTGTTTTTTAGGCATGGAGGCCTGTCCAGGTGAATGCTGTACTTGTTTCTTTGTCTTTAGAGCTGCTTTAGTCTTTGCCTTTGTAGCTGAAGTAGGTTTCACATATAACTGTGTAGGCCTGAAAACACCCTCAGAAGCCGATGCCTGCTCAGCGGCTCCGGACCCATCCGAGGAAATAGTTTCCAAGTGTCCAATACCTTGAGTATCCAGAGGCCCAGTCGGCTCCACGTGGGAGTCGGAAGCGGCCTGTGGCTCTGAGGTAGCGGGCGTCAGGGGCTGCGAAAGCGCCTCACTGAGAACCGGAGACAGGCCTAGAAGAAGCCTCATCATCGGTTTTGGATCTCGGATGCCTGTCCTTTTATTTTTCTTTTTTGTAAACTCCGGTAGTCGGCTGATCCGACGGCATTATATAATTAAATCTTCTGCCAAAGTAATGGAATGCAAAATCGTACTAACGCTTAATAGTGCGTTGGTTAAATCTAGCACAAAACCGACAACTAGCAACGTTATGGTCAGGGCCTGGGCAAGGAATACAGTAAGAATGAAAATCCTTATGAGGTATTTGCTTCCCACAAGAAATACAGTTAACTTTTTCTGACATCGGTCTGGAGCAAGAAAAAAGTTTCCCCAATGGGGTACTTAGCTTTAATGAAGACTTCGGATCTGCAATTCGAATTTGAAAACTTCAGGAGTCGGCCGACCGGCACTTGCGAACTGCTTTTGCTTCGGGCACCGTGCGGCAAGAAAGACTGAATAAAATGTCGTCGGCTGCATCATTTATACCCCTGGCGCACTGATGTCAGGGAGGAGGTGACAGCAACCGACGCCAGACCTAGACTTTGAAACTCAGGCCGACTGCGGGTAGCCTGCCAGCAGGATAACCCAATTGTAATGACTGCAACAGTGAAACACAATGAACATCCATCTAAAATCACTACCACCATAAGACCTAACACCTATACAAAACAGACTGCCAGCAATTGATCTTGCTGCAGTAAGGAAGCCACTCGAGATCAATGACAACATCCCGTCATCAAGAACAATAGCAAACTGCCTGATGGTATTTAGATAACATCCGATAAAAGCAAGATCCTGTGAGGGTTCTAATCGGGATCTATGTTTAATCTTATTCCCAAAGATAGGAACAGCTGGGGCAAACATCTTGCCGTCAGAAGCTGATCCATCAATGAGGCAACTAGCAGACAATTGTCTAGGTATGGGAAAATATGTATACCCAAGAGTCTCATGTAAGCTATGGAACCTGGGACAGGAACTTGGTGAAGCTGCGGAGAGACTGAAAGGCAATGTGTAGAACTGGAAATGATTGGCTTTGCCTTCTACCTGGAAGCATAGCTGTACTCTTGATGCTTTATCCACTTTTATATGTAGGTAATTGAAGATACAGAGAGCACATCCAGTCCCATGCCTGGGGGCAAGGCAGAATGGACTGCAATGTAACCATATGAAAAGTCTCCTTTATGAATTGCTTGAGCCAACTTAGATCTAACATTGATCTGAGGTCCTTGTTCTTTTTGGGTACTAAAAAGAATCTATAGTAAAATCCAGATTCTCTCTTATCTGGTGGCATCTCATGGATTGCTCTCTTTTGAAGAAGGAGCTGAACCTCACTGAATGCTTCTTCGCTTTGTCTGGGTGGTACTGGGGGTAGTTGGGAAGACTGGCTTGGGGGTATTATCAAAATGGAATAAAGTAGATTCTTCTTACCCAAGCATCCATTGTGATGACCATCCACGCTGAAGTGTGCAAGAAAAGACTCCCCAACTGCCTACAGGGTGAACACAGTCAGGCAAATCTACTGAGGTCATAGGGACAAAAGCCTCGAAAGGAGCCCCTACCTCCCTGGTTACTGGAACCACCTCTCCCTCCTGTCTATTCCAAGTACCTCTGTCCTGCTCCTCCATGGGCTGGTCTTGTTGGGAATCAGCAAATCCATATGTTTCTAGTCCCTTTCTGATTCCACTGGAAGGTTTTTTTGAGTGGAACTGAACTTGACCCCAACAGTAGTGAGCATCTTGACTTCTTACATGTAGACAGCTCCTTCCTGTACTTGCAGCCCAAACACCGAACTATCAAAGGGGGCATTGGGGAAGGCCACTTTGAAGTAGTCCAGGAAATCTGTATGCCACAACTAGGCTTGTTTCCCCAAGTCAGACCTGACCCTGCAGCTCTGGTTGCTCCATCCATAGCATTATGCAAAATATGCATGGAGATGAAAGAAATAGCTCTCAGTTGGGACTGAAGCTCTGCACTTGACAGTTGCTTCAGATTTTTGTGTGCTTTTTGGCAGATATCACTCAGAAAGCGGATCACATGCAACAAGTAGTTTGGTGCTTTATTTGTAAACATACTGGATGCATATAAACATTTCCTGAGCCCATCCATCATCCTGGACTTTTTTGTCGGGGGGGGGGCGGTGAATGGCCTTAGCATCTTCTGGGATGTCCTCCTTCATAGCAGCAGCCACCAAAATTGAATCAACAACAGAAGCTTTGCTGCAATAGGGTTTGAGCTTGGGAGTACAGATCACATTGTCTGCTATTCTGGGGATGGGCTCCTTTACGTCCGAGATTATTTCAAATTTATCTAGGGGGTGGCACTACCTACGCAGCTGAGTGCGAGTTATAGGCCACCTGTAAAATCTGGTCCTCTGGGGAGGTGGGGTCAATGGGCCAGGATCCCCTTTGCATCATCATTACTAAGATCACATTAAAGAATGGATCATGAGGAGGGGATTCTGAGGAACACTTCCCTTCATCCAGTTGTGAATCTAGAGTAAGAGACTCAGAAGAGGAGTCTAGGTGCTTCTTCTTGCATGCCCTCTTCCTCTGGGACTGGATTGATCTACAACTCCTCTTGTCCTGAAAAAGTCTTGAGATGATAGACAGCTGATGGTATCCGGGGCAAAATGAGCTCCTCAGACAAAACCGGCACAAAAACACTAGGAGCAGTTCCTTTCTGCATGGAGTTATCCACTAAAATACACAGGACTGGAGACCTCGGCACTGACAAGGCTACTGTTGATGCAGAACCGGAAGACTATTTTTTAAACTTTTAACTGTCTTTTTTATTCACATTACATAATATTTATAAACCTGGCAATATGGATTTAACTGTTCTAGTTTTCATCATTTTCTTAGATCATTTGCACTACGTTTTTTTCTGTACAATACAACAGCTTTATTATACTGAATGCATCTTTACTAATATGTTATTTCCCAGTGCAAACAGATTAGTTTTTTAGTCACGCTAAAATTGTATCCAAACAAAACTGAAATTATTGTTGATACACTGTTGTTTGGTAGACCTGACTCTAAATTGCTACAGAAATCATAACAGCTGTTCCAGAAACAATTAGTGAGTGTATTTTCATGTTTACTAAAAATGTCAAATGTAAATCTTTAAAGTCTATACTGCCTTTTGGCATAGGTTGCAACTGAAAAGGGTTCTTGGACCAGTTCACCTACCTGGTAAATAAATCAATCTACTTTAACATCTTACATTGTATATGATGACTGCATACTTTCAGCACATATTTATCATGTAATACTGCATGTTACGACTGTGTAAGGGCTTGGTCTTATAGGCTCTAAGTAATAGTCATGTGCTGCAGCCATCAATGCAGTGGCATCACAGAGTTTAGTTAAAACAATGCCATGAAGTCTCCATTAGCCAAGCTGCTGGGCTGGTTGGTTATATTTAATGAACATGCTTGCTTACATGAAACCCAGCATAGACTTAGGAGGCAATCATGGCACTGACATTGCTACATACATATCCATATACAAGTAGAATAGAAAGCCATGTTTTTTTTTTCAGCTGCTGTACTTCTTGAACTTACCAGCAGTTGGTTCAGAAAATTAAGCTACATGTTGTTAGCAAGCTGCTTCCTGTAGTTCAGGGTTTAATTCCCTCAGCGTCCATTTATCGACTGTGTGACTCTAAGCAAGTCATTTAACCAGTGCTCTAGGGATATTGGCTTAGGCTCCTCAATGGTCTCTTGGACTGCATGCCTATTAACGACCTATAAGTACTGCATTCAGTGACAATGATGTCTCTGCCCTACAAATCACATACAAGCTTGATACCTCAAGCACCATGACTCTCTGATTTATGGACTACTGGAGCAACTGTGTGGTACATCATGACAAAGTTATGTTTCTTAAAGCACTGCCCTTCAGCAAGGTGTTACACAAGAATATGCCCTTGGGTACCTGATACTATTTTGCTGTTGAATAGTTTACCAATAGTAGGTAAAGCAAAGTGCATACCGAGTACTGATATTGTGTTGCTGAATAGTTTGCAAACATGTAGCACAACACAATACATACCTCATGCAGATAAAGTTCTGCTGCTACTGACTCAAAAGTGAAACCGTTGCTGGCATGATTTCAGTAAATTGCAAATCTGCCTAAACATTCATCATCTGGTGCTAAACTGAGATAAAACTGTGTCTTCTTTCATTAGAGATCATCATATTATGTTAGAGACATAGCCAGCCTTAGGCATAGGCCAACAAGGCAGCCGCCTAGGGAGCCGCTCTAGCAGGCGCGTTTTTCCAGTAATCTGGGTGATGTAGGTAGATCAGGATGGGAGCACTGGGTGGTGAGGGGAGGGCACTGTGGGAGCTCTTTTGCCTTGGGCACCAGTTGACCAAAGGTCAGCCCTGGTTAGAGATCAGGGCCAAAGGAACTCAAACTTGGTGGCTTTGGAATTGCCCGCCCCTGTAGTAAATCTGATTAGGGACACTCCTCCCAGTCCCATCTCATCAGCTCATTCTACTGTGTACAGAGAGAGCATTTGGGAAGGTCAACTCCCCTTAGTTTCTCAATCTTAAATTATCTTCTGTTTCCTGCCGCTCCACTTAAAAAAAAAAAAAAAAAAAAAAATGTACATGTTATTCAGCTTGCTTTTCCTATAACTGTATTCTTCCTACTTTACTACCTTACTTTGTTCTGCTGTTTACTCTTAAGTGTTCAAGTGCTTTTAATTTGCTCTAGTTACTACTGCTTCTTAGTAGCCTGATTAAATTTATCTGTTATTCTAAGCCTCTTAGTTTTGGTTTTAGCACCTGGGCTTCAGGCCAGTTTTACATTTAAAAAAGTTTTTGTGGTCTACACTCTTGTGGACAAACCCTTATCAAAACTCTCTCTCCATAAGCCATTCAGAACACTATGTCTGGACAATTCCCATCAGTTTCTCCTGCCAGCCTGGTCGACATGGGCATACTGAGATAGTGTAGCAACAGCCTCATGTTCACTGATAGCCCTCTTCTCCTAGCACATAATTCTTCTACTTGTGAGAAATACATCTACATCAGTAACCTGGAATCCATGCTCTCTTACGCCACAGTCAGTACTCCTGCCAAAGCGAAGACTGCCAGCACAAACACCACACCACCCCACATCACAGAGCCAAGCACAACACACACCCAACTATGCAGAGGTTCTCAATAAAAACTTAACTAAACAGCAAGCACATCCAAAACACTCTCACAAACATTCCACACCCAACACCAAACACATCACACACAGCAGACAATACACCAGTGTCTCACTAGCACAGCCCATAAGGCATAAGAATAAACCAACACAGCCCATAAGGCATAACAATAAACCAAACATACTAGTCATTGGCGACGCAATTGCGAGACACACTGATGTCCCCCTCACCAGGCTCAATAAGAAGGTCATGGTCAGTTATCCGTCAGGTGCCAGAATCCATCACATCACGCACGCACTTCAGTCTCTCCACAGCAGGTACAAGTATGACTATGTCATTGTCTATGTTGGTGTGAATGACTTGAGACGTACCTCCCTGGACTATATGAAGAGAGACGTGACTGAGCTCTCAGAGTGTGTGTCCCAGGCAGCTATATCCCTAACCCTAAGCAGCATCCTGCCTTGACTAAGAATGATACCACAACACCAACTAAAAATAACTGACTTTAACAATTGGCTTAGTTTCTGGTGTCATTCCAAGGGGATTCAGTATCTGTCTGCCTGAGATGACATGGCTGACAGGCCTCAATGCTTTGCCAGAGATGGCCTCCACCTGTTACCCCTGGGATCCCGGATTCTGGCCAAGGCTCTTGCCTCCCCATTGTGCCTTTTTTAGGCAATGTCCCAAAGACAAATTTTCCAACATAAAATATCTGTCAAAAAGCAAATTGAAGGTCATGCTGCTTAATGCTAGGAGAGCCTTAACTTGAAAATGCACTCACTGGAGGCTCTCCTAGCACTAAAGATGTACACATCTTTGCAGTCACAGAAACCTGGTTCAAGGCTGCATAGAGCACCTTGCCTTACCAGGTTATACCTCATTCCACATATTCTGACCACAAAATGAGGTTGGGAAGACTAAGGGTGGTGGACTCTCTATCTTCAAGTACACCTCCAGACTGGTTTTCCAGCATGACTCATTGGAACTACTATAGGTGCAACTGACAAGTTGGCAAGACACCCATCCAAGTTATAGCCAGCTATGGGCCCCCTCCATGACTCAGCTCACCGACTTCTCTTATCTGGATCTACTTGACTTCATCAAGGTAACCCCTAATACCCCGATCCTTGGTGACTTTAACTACCCCACCATAGACTCGGTGAACTATTCCTGCACTAATGCGCTCACCCAATGACGCTTTGACTTCATCATTTCTAACACACCAGACCAGCTTGTCTCACCCCCCACAGGAGGAGACAACATTCTGGACTTGGTTCTCACCAACATGAGTGACCACTGCACCACTCCTATAGTAAGTTCTTCCCTGGTGAGATCAGAGCATCGGTCTGTCTCATTCAAAGTTTCTATCCCACCCAACTCCGCACCCCAGCTGTAACCAGGCTAAAAAAACTTCTCAAAAGTTGACTACAACCTCCTAAGGGAGAGTAGCAGTAACTTCACACCACTGCCCCTCAGAGGATGCAGACAACTATACTGAACAGTATGCCAATGCAGTATACAAGCACCTGTACAACTGCAAGGACTCAACCATACCCAACAGAATTAAAACCTGTTCCTCAAGGAAACAGGAACCTGTCTGGTGGACATCCTTTGTGAACAGGCTTTAAACAAAAGGAAGAAACTGTTGTCCAAGGGTAAAAAGAAACAAATTCCAAACTGGAAAAACTCCCTCATTAGCCTCAACAAGCAAACTGGATCACTAGTGAAAACCTCCCAAGCCAATTATGAATCGAAACTAGACTCCGAAACAAAGGGAAACCACAAAGCCTTCTTCAGCTATGTCAGGAACTTTCATGGTAAAGCCCAGGTTTGTTCCAAATTAGTACTTAGTGGTACCACTTACATTTACCCTGTTGACTTAGCCAACCTACTAGCAAATAGGCTCATCGCAAACTTTACCCCCCTGCCCCCCAACGGCCCATGTATATCCCCATTACTTGTACCGCACACTTCACATCTACATATATCAAGTGTTAAAGGACCTATCCAAGGCAAAGAACACAGGTTCCATGGGACCAGATAGTATTCCAGGCTGTATTCTGCACCATCTCCAGCAAGAACTGGCTTCACCATTAAGCACCCTATTTAACCACAGCCTGAGTACAGGCTTCATTCCAGCAGAGTGGAGAATTGCCATTGTGATCCCCTTGCACAAAGGGGAAACTATTGCCCCATCAGGTTGACAAGTCTGATCTGCAATGACAGAGTGTATTATTATGGATCTCATAAACAAGGACATAGGCAATCTCCAAGCACTCGACCCCACCCAGTTCAGATTCATCAAGGAAAGATCTTGCCTGTTGAACCTGGTTGACTTCTTTGAGACTGTCACCAAGGCCCTAGAGGAGGGAAAGACAGCACATACAGCTTAACTTGACTTAGCTAAAGCCTTTGACACAATCTCCTACTCAGGCATCATCAAAAAGCTAACACAACTTGGTGTAAATCCCTATCTCACCAGGTGGGTGGCCAACTGGCTCACCGATAGGACTCTTCTTCTTCTTTCGGCTTTACCCAGTTAGGGGTCGCCACAGCAAATCACCTGTCCCCTCATGATTGTCAGTGAAGTTTTTATGGTGTCGAGTTGGCAGCCTGACGCCCAACCTTCCACAGAAGGCACGCACTCAAGCCTAGAGCCAATTTAGAGTACCCAATCCACCTACAGCATGTCTTTGGAATGGGGAGGAAACCAGAGCACCTGGAGGAAACCCACGAGACCACAGGGAGGACATGCAGACTCCGCACAGAAGGCACCCCGGCCGAGGATTGAACCAGAGAAAGTACAGTTTTGTACCTACCATAAATGTAGATATTCGAGTGCTAATACAGCTGCAGTCATAACAGATGGGTTCTCCTGCCGTCAGGCGGGTCCTCGGTCGGCCGAATTCCAAAGTCTAGGTCCGGCGTAGGTTGTCGTCGCTTCTTCCCTGACGTCAGTGCGACAGGGGTATAAAAGAACCAGCCAACGCCATTTTCTTCAGTTTTTCTTGGCCCAGATGTCAGGTGCCCCCAGAAGGAAGGCAATACATAAATTTGTGTAATAAAGCAATGCCATATAATCAAAATACAGTAGTGCAAGCAAATACATCATGAATGAATACCCCAATCTGGTTGCATGAAGATATGTTAGCCAATAGGCCTGTCCCAAGAAGGGAAGGAGGGAGGGAAACCTGGACTGCAGCTGTATTAGCACTCGAACATCTACATTTATGGTAAGTACAAAACTGTACTATGTTCATCGTGCATACAGCTGCAGTCATAACAGATGGGTAGAATCCCAAAGCTAAGAAAGAGGTGGTAGGCACTAGGTGGAACTAGGAGGAGCCAGAATGCCCTGCAAGACTGCAGTGGCAAAGCCCGCTCTAGATTTGGAGTATAGTGGAAGGTGGTAGTGCTTGGAGAAGGTATGCACAGAACTCCAAGTGGCTGCTTCTAAAATATCTTTGGTAGGAACTCCTCTGAGAAAGGCTGCAGAGGTAGCCATGGCCCTTGTGGAGTGAGATCTGATGCCTGTAGGTACAGTTTTGCCATGAAAAGAATAGCAAAAGCATATGCAGTGGGCTATCCATTTTGAGATTGTCCGGTTGGAAATTGGCTTTCCTTGAGCTCCTATAGCATAGGACACAAAGAGCTGTTCTGATTTTCTGAAAGGCTTTGTTCTGTCCAAATAATAACGCAGTTGTCTGTGGATGTCCAAGGAATGTAGTAATCTCTCCCCTTTGTTTTGAGGATTAGGATAAAAGGTAGGTAAAGTGTATGGCCTGATTCAAAGCTACCCTGGATACCACTTTTGGCATAAAGGACGGGTTGGTTCGTAATGAAACTCTGTCCTGATAGAAGATGATAAAAGGCTGCACAGCCATGAGAGCTTGTAGTTCTGAAACTCTACGAGCTGAGGTAATAGCCAGAAGGAAAGCTGTTTTCCAGGACAAATACTGCAAATCTGATGAGGCAGCTGGCTCAAAAGGAGGCAAGGTCAGTTTTTCCAGAATGAAATTGAGATCCCAAGCAGGTATTGGTTGTTTCCTTGGGGGTTTTAGATTCTTAGCCCCTCTGAGGAACTGTCTTAAGAGCGGTGAGAGAATAAGGGTGGATCAGTGTTGTATTCTGCAGAAATGGCTGAGGCATGGATTTTGATGGAGGAGAATGAAAGTCCACTGCTTAGCAGCTCAGCTAGATACTGTAATATTTGAGGTAAATTCAGTTTTCCAGGATCCTGGCCCTTTTTCTCATTCCAGACACAAAACCGTTTCCATTTTGCGGAGTAAGCTTTTCTAGTAGACGGCCCTCTGGCCTCCAAAATGACATCCTGCACCTCCTTGGAGAGTAGGATCTGTTGTGATGCTAAGGAATTTTTCATGTGGCTAGATTGAACGTTTTTAGCTGACTGTGAAGAGTTTTGAAGCTGTGCTGAGTCAGGAGAAGAGGCATTAGAGGCAGGGTCCATGGTGGAGAATGGGTCAGGCTCCTCAGGAGTGGGTACCAGTGTTGTCTTGGCCAGTCTGGAGCAATGAGAATCATCTTTGGTCTGTCTGCTCTGGTTTTCAATAGAAAGTACAGTTTTGTACCTACCATAAATGTAGATGTCCGAACAGGATAGCATCTGCAGTCCTAACAAATGGGTTGTCCTGTCGTCAGGCAGCCCTTCGGTCGGCCGGATTCCAAAGTCTGGGTCTGGCCTCGGCTGGTGTCGCACTTCACCCAACGTCATCTCTGCTGGTCTTCGGGTATAAAGGCATCAGCCGACGCCATTTTCCTCAGTGTTTCTTGCCCCAGATGCCAGTTGCCCTCTTGGAAAACTAATTTTGGATAAATGCCAATGTTTCCAAAAAAAATAGTAGGCAAACACAAAAAATAAGCATGTATGTACATATATACAAACAAATACATCATAAGAGATCCCCCCCTAGCTAGCTATTAGGAGGGTAAATACCCTAGGAGTACCACAGAGGGGAAGGAGGGTGGGTAATCCTGACTGCAGATGCGATCCTGTTTGGACATCTACATTTATGGTAGGTACAAAACTGTACTATGTCCTTCAAGGATGCATCTGCAGTCCTAACAAATGGGTAGAATACCATAGCCAAACTAGGGGAGGAGGAAGAAGAATTATGGTGTAGTTAGGATCCCTTGCAATACAGCAGTGGCAAACCCTGCTCGGGATCTAGAGTATAGAGGTAAGTTGTAATGCTTGGCAAATGTATGCACGGAGGTCCAAGTAGCCGCCTCAATAATGTCCTTGGTAGCCACTCCTCGTAAGAAAGCTGTGGTAGTGGCTGTAGCCCTTGTAGAGTGAGGTCTTATGTTCTGTGGAATTTGCTTTCCATGGTAGGAGTAACAGAATCTTATGCAATTTCCTATCCACTTGGAGATTGTCTGTTTGGAAATTGCTTTTCCTTCCCTTCCTGTTGCATAAGCTACTAAAAGCTGGTCAGTTTTTCTATTGCCCTTGGTTCTGTCCAGGTAGTAGCGCAACTGTCTATGTACATCCAAGGTATGCAGCAGTCTTTCCCCTGTTCTGTGGATTGGGAAAGAAGGTAGGTAGGTGGATTGCCTGGTTTAGAGACACTCTGGATACCACCTTAGGCATAAATGTAGGATTAGTTCTCATGGACACTCTATCTTGATGGAAGATTAGGAAGGGTTGTACTGCCATTAAGGCCTGTAGTTCCGAAACCCTCCTTGCTGAAGTAATTGCCAGTAGGAAAGCAGTTTTCCATGATAGGTGTTGAAGATCTGCTGTTGCTGCTGGTTCAAATGGAGGGAGTGTCAATTTTTCTAGCACAAAGTTCAAGTCCCATGCTGGTAATGGTGGTTTCCTAGGAGGTTTTACATTCTTGATTCCTCTGAGGAACTGCCTGAGTAGAGGATGTGAGAAGACAGGGGGGGTCGAAGCTGTATTCTGCAGAAATAGCTGATGCATGTATCTTGATGGAGGAATAGGACAGGCCTGTATGGAGAAGCTCTGCCAGGTACTCCAGGATGTTAGCAATATCTATCTTTGACACATCTTTTCCTCTTTCAGTACTCCAAATGACAAACCTTTTCCATTTTCCTGCATAGTTCCTTCTTGTTGAAGGTCTGCGGGCATAAGGATAATGTCTTTAACCCTTTGGGATAAATCTGGGTTAGTTGCTGTTATGTGATGTTCCAGGCAGTCAGTTGCAGAGTTTTTAGGTTTGGATGCATGATGTTGTAGTCGTTCTGAGTTAACATCAAAGGCATCAGGGGTAGTGTCCACGTTCTCCCCCGAGACATGCTCCTCAGCAATGGATACCAGTGTTGTCTTGGCCAATTTGGAGCTATCAGAATTATTCTTGGGCGTTCCTCTTTGATTTTCAGTAGTACCTTGTGCATCAAAGGAAGAGGTGGAAATGCATATGCTGTCAGGCCTTTCCAACTGAAGGATAGAGAGTCCACCTTCCATGCAAGTGGGTGGTGTGTCCTTGTGCAGAATTTCTTGAGCTGGTGATTGAGTGGGGATGCGAATAGGTCTATTTGTGGCATTCCCCATTTCTTTGTGATGGCCTTGAAGATGTCGGGTGTAGCATCCATTCGTGAGCATCCGAGGTAGTTCTGCTTAACATGTCTGCTAGGATGTTTTCTTTTCCTGGTACAAATATTGCCTGTAACTGGATGTTGTAGCTCAGAGCCATATTCCAAAGGTCCAGAGTCATTCTGCATAGGGGTATGAATGAGTGCCTCCCTGTTTGTTGATGTACCACATGACTGTGGTGTTGTCTGTCCTTATCATTAAATGGCCTTCTTTGAGGAATGGTCTGAAATTCTGGATTGCTAGTTTTACTGCCAGCATTTCTTTTTGATTTATGTGCAGGTGCAGCTGGTCTGGAGTCCATAATCCTTGTATGCATTTGTCCAGCATGTGTGCCCCCCAACCTAGGTCTGAGGCATCCGTTGTGATGGTTTGGCTTGCTTGAAAGTTGTGGAAGGGCAAGCCTGGGTTTGACTGGCATGCTTGAGCCCACCATAGGAACTCTTGTTTCAGGCATGGGATTAGTGGGATTTCAGTTTCTAAGCTGTGCCTGTGTTGAGACCATAAATTCTTTAGGTACCACTGTAGCTTTCTCATATGCAGTCTGGCATGGGGGACCAGGATTATGCATGATGCCATGAAGCCCAAGGCCTGCAGTACTTTCCTTGCTGTTAGTTTGTTCTGCTTTGTTAATGCCAAGAAATAAAGAGGGAGTTGTTCTTGTTTTTCTGCAGTTAGGAATGCCATCTGTTTTACTGTGTCCAATTCCGCACCCAAGAATGTTCTTGTTTGGGATGGTATCAGTCTTGACTTTTTTAAATTGACTGTGTATCCCAGGGCTTGTAGTAAGCAAATTACTCTTTGTAAGTCTTTTGTCAGCTTGCTTTTGTTGTCTGCTTGTATCAGGCAGTCGTCCAGGTATGGATAAATTTGGATTCCCTGTAGCCTGCAATGAGCGATTACTGATGCCAGGCATTTTGTGAATACTCTGGGCACAGTAGATAAGCCAAAGGGCAATGCTGAGAATTGATAATGCTCTGATCCTGCAAGAAATCTGAGGTATCTTCTGCAATTTGGTCGTATGGGGACGTGCAGGTATGCCTCCTTGAGATCTAGAGTTACCAGCCAACACTCCTTGCCCAGCATGGGAAGAAGTTGCTGTAGGGTCAGCATTTTGAATTTTGGGACAATGATGAATGTGTTTAAGGCGGACAGGTCGAGAATAGGTCTCCAACTTTTCTCTTTTCTTGGTACTAGGAAGAGTCTGGAGTAGAATCCTTTGCCCTGTTCTGTTGGTGGTACTCTTTCCACAGCTCTCATCTTTGTTAATTGAGCTATCTGCTTTAGAGCTTCTGTTTTCTGATTTGGAGGTAGGTTTGGCATTCCTCTTTTTACTGGTAAGGTGTGGAAGTGAAACCTGTAGCCTTGGTCTATGGTCTGCAAAATCCACTTGTCTTTTGTGATATAGTGCCAATTTTTTGAAAATAAGGCTAACTTTCCGCCTAAGGGTGCTGCTATTTGTTCCCTGGTAGGCGGTGTCAGAGCCAAGTCACTGTGATTGTCCTGTTGCAGTGGCAGTGGTTGTGTCTGTGCCTCGCTGGTTATTGCCTTGCCACTGGCGTCCTCTGTAGGCACCTCCTCTGGATTGGTTTCTGCCTCTGGAACGCCTATTCCTGCCTCTCTGAGATTTAGAGGAGTCTGGAAAGGACCAATTTTTGGAAGGCCAGTTCCTGCTAAACCTTGGGGGCTGAACCTGTAAGAAATCCTTAACTGTTTGTACAGATTTTGCCTTCTCTTCCATTTTCTTCATTACTTGCTGAGCAGGAGAACCAAATAGACTGGCCTTATCCATAGGAGCATCTAACAGCTTTGCTTTAACATGATCCGGCAAGACCTGTTCTTTCAACCATGCATGCCTTCTTATAACTGTGCCAGTCATGGCTGATCTAAATGAAGCCTCCAGTGCATCATAGCCACATTTTAAAGAATGGTTACTAACCTGCTGAATGTTATTCACCATTTCTAAAACATATTTCTTACCTAAGGAGTCATCAGAGGACAGTTTCTTAGTTAACTGATCAAGCATAAACTCTTGGTATTGGATCATATGAAACTGACAGTTCAAAGTTCTAGCTGAGAGAGTAGCAGAGGTGTAAACTTCAATACCCCATCTCACTAAGGACCTGGATTCCCTTTCAGAAGGGAGAGGGTTTTTGCTGAGGTCGGCTACTGCCTTAGGCCCCTGGGAGATAGTCTCAGGATCTGCAAGTGGGGCCTTGTATAGGTGATGATGAGTGTCCGGTACCCTGTAAAACCTATCTGGTTTGGCAGGGGCTGGAGGTAAAGTATCAGGAGCAGTGCAAACATCATTAAATGCATCATCCACAACAGGCAGAACTGGAGGTATAGCTAAGGGCCTATGTTGCGGTAAGTGTAGAAAGGTCCTAAGCCTTTTACTTGAATCTGAGAAATCTTGTCCCTGCCATTGGAATTGCTCTCTCATGGCATGTAAGGTTTCCCCAAAGGAAAATTCCTCTGGTGGAGAGGCAGATGGAATAGATTCTTCAGCATCGGAATCTTCATAAGTAGAAAAAGGAGCCTCTGGATGGTCTGTAATGTCTGAGTCATCAGAAGAATCATCTGAGGACACTGGCTCTGGGGGCTCTGCTCTAGGTCTCTTTTCTGGAGGCTGAGAGGCCCTGTCTGGGTGAGATTGGGATCCCCTAATTAAAGAGATGAGATCCTCTGCCAGAGTCAGCATTTGAGAACTGGAACTGGGCCTGTGTGAGGGGGGCTTAACAGGCACTGATTTAGCAGTTTTGGCTGCTTTAGCCCTGGCAAAGGCCTTAATAGACATGGCTGCAGGAGGCCTAGCAGCACCACGTGCTGGGGTAGAGACATCCAAAGGGATGGTGTCTGATAATTCTATAGGAACCACATTAGTAGGCAAAACTTCAGAGGCCGATTCAACTAGGGTAGCAGGAGCCTCGGTAGTAGTCATGGATTCGGCTGAAGATTGACCCGTTTGCTCGGTTTCGGCGAAACCGAGACACTCATGATTTGCTTAACCGTGGTTTCGGCGAAACCTCGGACCGCGGTGTCGGTCTTTCTTTGCGTTTTTAACAATTTGAGAAGTCGGAGGATCCGGCGGCATAATGTACGCAAAATCTGAGCGAAAAACTGTTCAGCAAACTCCGACCGATGCCTAAGCGTTGCCGGTTGAAGGAAGCACAGGCTAAACAGGCTGCTACGTCGTGGTCTGGGCCTAAACAAGGTAAGCAGTAAGAGTGGAAATCTTTATGAGGTATTTGTTTCCCACAAGTTAAACAGTTATTTACTTTTTCTGACATCGGCTGAGGCAAGAAAGAGTCCCCAACAGGGTACTTAGCTTTTTAGAAGTCTTCGAAGTAGTATTCGGTAGTAGTAATCTCTGGATCTGACCGGCCGGCACTTGCGAACAGCTTCTGCTTCGGGCGCCACGCGGCAAGAAAGACTGAGGAAAATGGCGTTGGCTGATGTCTTTATACCCGAAGACCAGCAGAGATGACGTCGGGTGAAGTGCGACACCAGCCGAGGCCAGACCCAGACTTTGGAATCCGGCCGACCGAAGGGCTGCCTGACGACAGGACAACCCATTTGTTAGGACTGCAGATGCATCCTTGAAGGACATCTTTGGGCAGCAGAGGAAGAGGTGGGAAGGCATAAACTGTCATTGATGTCCAACTGAAAGAGAGAGCGTCCACTCTCCAGGCCTTTGGATGAAAAATCCTTGAGCAGAATTTTGTCAATTGGTGATTTTTGTGGGAGGCAAAGAGATCTATGTCTGGCCTTCCCCATGCTTGGATCATCTCTGTAAAAACTTGAGGACGCAACTTCCATTCGTGTGGATCTGTCATATTTCTGCTTAGGTTGTCTGCCAGCGTGTTTTCCTTGCCTGGCAAGTACTGTGCTTGTAGTTCGATTTGTAAGTCCATGGCCATGTTCCAAAGTGACATGGCCAATCTGCATAGGGGGTATGAATGTGTTCCTCCCTGTTTGTTTATGTACCACATTACTGTGGTGTTGTCCGTTCTTATCAATAGTTGACCTGGATGCAGAGGGTCTTTGAAAGCTATAATAGCATTTATTACTGCTAGCATTTCCTTTTGATTGATGTGAAGGTGCTTTTCTTTTTGGGACCATTTGCCCTGAATGCACCGATCTGTCATGTGCGTCCCCCCCCAGGCGTAGTCCGAGGTGTCTGTTGTGATGACTTGATTTGCTTGAGGCTTGCTGAATGTGAGACCTGTGTTTGTTTGGCATGCTTGAGCCCACCACAGAAATTCCTTTTGAAGACATGGAATTAGTGGTATTATTGTTTCCAAACTGTGGCTGTGTTGAGACCATAGGTTTTTCAGGTATCATTGAAGTTTCCTCATATGCAGCTTTGCACATGGGATTAGTAAGATGCAAGATGCCATGAATCCCAGAGCCTGCAGGATTTTCCTTGCAGTCAGCCTGGTGCAATCTGCTAGTGCTCTGAAGTATTGAGTTAGTTGCCCCTGCTTCTCTGGCGTGAGGTAAGCCATCTGGGTGTTTGTGTCCAAGTTGGCACCCAGGAAAATTATTTTCCGAGAGGGTATTAGCCTTGATTTATTTTTGTTGACTGTGTATCCCAGAGACTTCAACAACGTTATTACATAAGCCAGATGTTTCAGAAGAATGTGCTTGCTGTCCGCTTGGATCAGGCAGTCGTCCAAATAGGGGTATATTTGTATCCCTTGAAGTCTGCAGTAGGCAATTACTGATGCCAGGCATTTCGTGAATACTCTGGGCGCAGTAGATAAGCCAAAAGGCAATGCAGAGAATTGATGATGGGTTGAACCTGCAAGAAATCTGAGGTATCTTCTGCAATTTTGTCTGATTGGGACATGCAGGTATGCCTCCCTGAGGTCCAATGTTACCAGCCAAGACTCCTTGCCCAGCATGGGAAGAAGCTGCTGTAGAGTGAGCATCTTGAATTTTGTGCAGTAGAAATGTGTTTAGGATGGATAGGTCCAAAATAGGTCTCCAATCTTTTCCCTTCCTTGGTACCAGGAATAGTCTGGAATAAAAACCTTGACCTTGTTCATGCTTAGGTACCTCTTGAATAGCTTTCATGTCTATGAGATCTGTAATTTGTCTTTGTGCCTCTGCCCTTTGATTGTGTGGCAGGTTTGGCATGCCTCTCATTTTTGGAAGGGTGTGAAAATGGAATCTGTAGCATCTGCTTATAATGTCCAGGATCCATTTGTCTTTTGTGACAATATGCCAATTTTTTGAAAATAATGCCAGTTTTCCGCCTAAGGGTGCTGCCATTTGAGTCTTGCTTGGCATGCAAAGGGGAAAGTCATTGGGCTTGCTTTCTAAATGGTTGCGAGTTATCCTCACCACCTCTTTGTGTAGGAGCTTGCCATTGTCCGTCTCTAAACGATCCTTGGGATTGCCCTCTGCCCCTCGGGCACCTGTATCTACCTCTTTGGGGTCTGTCCGTGGCTGGAAAGGACCAATTTTTGGAAGGCCAATTTCTACTGAAACGTGGGGGTTGTACCTGTAGAAAATCTTTCACAGTTTGCATTGATTTAGCCTTTTCCTCCATTTTCCTTAATACCTCCTCAGCATTAGCACCAAATAATACATCCTTTTGTAGAGGGGCATCTAGTAATTTAGCTTTGACATGATCTGGCAAGGTTTGTTCCTTGAGCCAGGCATGTCTACATATGACTGATCCTGTAACAGTAGCTCTACATGAGGCCTCTAGAGCATCAAAACCACATTGTAAGGTATGTTTACCCACTTGTTCTGCACTATGCATCAAATCCTGCAACTCCTTCAAGTCTGGTTGTTCAGGTTGTGACATTTTACTTTTCAATTGTGATAACAAAAACTGTTGGTACTTTAGCATATGGAACTGACAGTTTAATGCCCTCATGGTTAAGGTAGCCGAGGTATATACCTTTTTTCCCCACCTTTCTAAGGATCTCGAATCTCTCTCGGAAGGTAATGAATTTTTAGCAGTGGAGGCCTTAATTCCCTTGGGGCCCTGTGAGATGGTTTCTGGGTCAGCAGCATGGCTTTTGTATAGAAATTGGTGTGAGTCAGGAACCCTGTAGTACCTGTCAGGCTTGACTGGGGCTGGAGGTAGAGAATCCGGGTTAAGGCAGGCCTCCGAGTACACATCATCTAGAATGTCCAAGACAGGAGGTATAGCCAGAGGCCTGTGCTGAGGTAGCAAGAGAAATTCCCTAAGCCTTTTCTTGGAATCTGAATAATCTTGGCCTTCCCAGTGGAAGTGTTCTCTTAAGGTATGTAAAGTTTCCCCAAATGAGTAATCCTCTGGGGGGGATACAGAGGGAATGGACTCCGCTGCATCAGAGTCTTCAAAAGGGGAGTAAGAATGTTCCTGATCATCAGAGTGCTCTGAAATAATGGAGCCCTGATCAGAGGAGGGGGATTCTTCCACCACTCTGGGCCTTTGTCCGGGGGTTGAGAACCCCTGATAAGAGTAATTAAATCCTCAGCCATTTTAAGCATCTGCTTTTAGGCATGGGGCCTGGAGATGGGCCCTGTGTAGCTTGTCTCTTAGAATGCATGGCTGCTTTAGACTTAGTGAAAGCCTTGATGGAAAAAAAAGAGGAAGGTCTGAAGACACCTTGAGAGGAGGTGGACCTGTCCACATTTTGAGATTCACCGCCAAGAGTGGCTTCGGTATCTGTAGTCGGGGTGTGGGCCGAGGAGCCTGCGACTTCGGGCACAGGAGACACCGCCAATGAAGTGTCGTCGGTAGTCAGGGGCTGCGTAGGCGCCTCGCTGAGAACCTGACCATGTGTAGTCGGCTTTAGCATGGTGTCGGTAGAGGCCGCGGACCTCGTGTGTCAGTCCTTATCTTTGCGCTTTTTAGACAAAACTGGAGTCGGAGTATCCGATGACATAATATAGTAAAATGTTTTGCCAAAATAATGCTGGGCGAACTCCGCCCGACGCTTAATGGTGCGTTTGTTGAATGTAGCACAAAAGCGACAGACCGAGACGTCGTGGTCTGGGCCTAAACGAGGAATACAGAGGGAATGGAAATCCTTATGCGGTATTTGCTTCCCACATGAAATACAATTATTAACTTTGTCTGACATCGGTCTGAGGCAAGAAAAGTTTCCCCAACGGGGTGCTTAGCTTTCAAGAAGACTTTGGTTGCAAAATTTTCGTAATTTCAGGAGCTGGCCGACCGGCACTTGCGAACTGCTTCTGCTTCGGGCACAGCGCGGCAAGAAAGACTGAAGAAAATGGCGTCGGCTGGTTCTTTTATACCCCTGTCGCACTGACGTCAGGGAAGAAGCGACGACAACCGACGCCGGACCTAGACTTTGGAATTCGGCCGACCGAGGACCCGCCTGATAGCAGGAGAACCCATCTGTTATGACTGCAGCTGTATGCACGATGAACATCCTCTTGCTGTGAGGCAGCAATGCTAACTGCTGCACCACCGCGCCGCCCACGTCACAAGGTCAAAATAGGTGCCTCCACCTCCGACAGCAGACCTGTCACTAGTGATGTTCCTCAGAGATCTGCCCTGGGACCCCTACGGTTTGGCATCTATTTCTCAGAGGTCCAGGCAAAGACAAAAAGCCTGTGGCTGACCAAGTTTGCAAACAACCATAAGTTGGGTGCTGTCATTGAATCCCCAAATAATGTTAACATACTGCAAGAGGGCCTCACAGCAACAAATGACTGCTGCCAAAGTCATGGCCTTAAGTTAAATGCAAAAAAATGTATTATCATACCATTTGGCAAAAGCACGGCCCCTACTGATTACCACATCAATGGCAACCCTCTAAGCACACAACCTGTGCTGAAAGACCTGGGCACATAGGTTGACAGAAATCTCACATTCGACCATCATGTAGCGACAGTGGTCAGAAAAGCCTTTTACTTGGTTCATCTCATAAGTAAAGGGACTGCATCCAGAAAAAAGGAGGTTATTACCTCTCTGTACTCCTCCCTCATTAGGCCAGTAATTGAGTACAATGCCCCGTTTGATATGTACCTCTCCAAAAACCTGCACCAACTGGAAAAGCCACAGAAATACCTCACAAAGCGAACCCATGGCCTCCAACACCTGTCCTATGTGGGCAGGCTCAATTCACTATCACTCTACTCAGTTATCATATAGATTGCTCAGAGGTGATCTGTGTCTCGCCTACAAGGCAATCTCAGACCCTGCCCTACTAAAAATGCTCCGTATCTAAGTCTAACTCCTCGCGCATTACCCACTCGAAAGGCCTAAATCCAATATGCAACATCAACAAAACCTGCTGGAGAGACAGGTTCATCTCCCAGAGGCTGCCCTGTCTTTGGAATATACTTCCCATATACATCAAACAGAGTAACTTACTGACCCCTCTTCAAGTGCAACCTTGATGAGTGGTCGGGAAACCACAAATTTGTCCCTGGGGTTCCACCTGTGTTCCTCACTTGACAGGTGCTGACTGAGTTTTCTTTTTTTGGGGATAAACTCTTGGCTAGGCTTGTAAGGGCCCCAGGGCCATTAACCTACTAACCTCCTATGATCCCATGAGCTTTACAACTGTTACATCCCTTTACTGTTTCTATTTATTTTGATGCTGTTGTTTTTGACTTTCTTGGAGCATGCCAACACTGTTATTAAATTAGTCTTTAAAAAAATGTTCATTCTAAGCAGGTACATTTCGGTATGTTTAGAAATTATAATGATTACCTCGATATGATCCTAATCATCACTCGATTATGGTTTGACTACACCATATAACTTTGATAAATCTATAGCTTGTTAGAATGCTTTCATCTTAAAAGCCTGAGTTACTATGTACCACTGCACACTGTATTGCACTGTTTCTATGCATTCTCATTTACTGTACAAAGAAATGTGTTTTGCAGACAAGGTTTACAATAACCTCGTTCCTGGCAAATCAGCACAACCGTTCAAGCTTTTAACACAAAACTGTGTAGGTGCAAACATAAACAGGAATTGCTACTCCACTGTATCATAAAACAATGGGAAATCAATCTAGTTTATGTTTTATTCTTGTTAGTGACTCATTGTTTGAATTAATTTAATAGTGATCTGATGTTTGCACCATTTAAGAAAAAGGTATGTAAGCTATTTTTGGAAAGCTGTGTCCACAAATACTTTAAATGTTTTTAAAATGAATGCATGTAGATCCCATGGTAATAATTAGCATAAAATAAATGCAAATAAATACAACTGCACATGGTGTTTCCAGTATGTGCACTGCACTAAATGAATCACGGATGTTTAACTGATGAAAAGCACACTAACATGTATTGTTAATTCATATTACTAATAAAGTTGAAAAGCTTTAGTTTTCAGGCCTTCAATGAAAATGAGGTGGTCACAAGGACAACCTGGCTATCAAAAGAAAGGGAAACTGCACAATATGTGGATCAGTGTACCACCATATATTGTACTAAAATTAAGTTATGCTTAACCTCTAAAAAGGGAAGTTAAATGTGACAGAAACAATTCTGACAAATATAACAAACTAACAAACTAAGGAAAATACAGCTGAATAAACTTGCTGAAAAGAATGAGTTTTCTTCTGGTGATGCTCTATTAAATGTTTGTGCCTGCTGCCATTTAGTGGCCATAGGGGGTAAAAACAGACAGAAAGCTAAGTCAAACAAAGGGACTCAGCGTGCACGCACAAATGAGCACACACACAAATACGTGTGTGTGTGTGTGTGTGTGTGTGTGTGTGTGTGTGTGTGTGTGTGTGTATGTATGTATGTATGTATATATATATATATATATATATATATATATATATATATATATATACATACATACACACACACACACATATATATATATATATATATATATATATATATATATATATATATATATATATATATACATACATACACACACACACACACATATATATATATATATATATATATATACACATACAGACACAAACAAATGAAAAAATATATGAAGGTATCTGGTAATCTAAGCACAAGTTAACCAGCAAATAAAAAATCCAACCAAGAGAAGGTGGATGGGGTGGAGAAAGTAAGAAACAAAACTCAGATTTCTGGAGCATGGCATTGCAGGTTTTTTTTTTCTTTACTTAGGTGCTCAAGCATAGGCAATGTACAATTAAAAATCATAAAAAACAGCAACAATTTTCAACAGAAAAAAAAATCTGCTCAGCACATTAATATGGAACTAAATGAAAATAAATTAAGAACATTCATGCTACAGTTCACTACTAGTTTGAAAGAACACAAAGCAAAATAATGGGGCACGAGGGTTTCACACGTTGATTGATTGGCTTAAAAACTCTTTCTCAGTTCAATAACTGAGAAGTAGGGTATACTGGAAAATAAAACCCTCAAAAGTGTAACAATTCCAAGACCTACTGATAATTTCCTACGCAAGCAACACGAACACCATGTGATTGGGGAGGGGTCCTTAAAATACCAAGAAGTTTTTCATCTGCTTGTAGTGAATAAGACACCAGCAAATGCAGTACAAACTGAAGCTGTAAACTCTGCAATGAAACCAGTAAGAGGGGAAAGAAAACAAGAAAAAAATAGTCCAGACAGGAGACATCTGAATGGACCTGAACTACCAAACATCCAACAGCAATGTGGAAAGACTTAGTACATAACTGCATCTCTTCCTGGGAAACAGTTGAGAAGTTGCTGGTACATCACAAGGACCACATGGGTAGCTCATATATGGATCTATATCACAACAAGACTGACACCAGATTACTGAAAATCCACAAAATCAACAGATTATAACCTCAAAACCATAGAACATCAACAACACCCCCACACCCCCTGCTAATCCAATATACCAATTTCGAGATTGCACTACAGCAGAGAAAGGACAAAACTCCAGTGCCAGTTATAGTGCACTCTCACACAATCACCTACTGCCACCATTAGTTATGTTCTGTTCATGTTTCAGACCATCAGCATTTTCGGGATTTGATCACTTTGCTTGATCTTCTGAATGTTGTTATTCTGATAAGTAGACCCGTATACACTTTTTTAATAGGTGAGCATAAATTTCCAAAATACAATAATAAATGACTACATAGCTAACAACCTTTTACGATACCAGGCTGTGGTTCAATTACAGCATCACACCACACCCAGTCTACTAAGTATTCTAGTGGTTCTATTTGGGCAATTACGATTTAGGGTATCAGGAACACTACTTATGAAAGTAAACTACCACCTATAAGGACAAAATTACACTCAGAATATACACGACATTAAAAAGCTAAATGCCACTACTACAGATTTATTCCTCACACAGCTGTTTCTTATGCAGATATAGCAAGGTGGGAGGGGTTCACTTCACAAAAAGCAATATTTACAATGAAGTTAAAAAAAAGACTAGGTTCTTGTCATCCTAGATTATTTTATAGCATACTAGTGGCAACTCCAAAAGGTAGCTCATGTGACACAATATTTCTCTTGTACTACTTAGCAGGCAAGATGTTCACAGTCCGGATATCCTCACTAATACCGTAACGCATGCAGTATCGTATCATATAATACAACCCAGCATACACATCAAAGCAAAATAACGGGAGGCGTTAAGGGGTACATGAGTTATGAAGCAAAATGTGGAGCTTACATATATTATTTGCTGCATGTTTAAAAAAAAAGTTTGCAAACCAATTTATGAAAATGACCTGCTGCAACAATGTTTTATTCTGTAGAGCAAACAATATACAAGTAATATAAAAAAGCATTCATACCCTTGACTGATCTACAAGCTCCTTGTTCATACCAGCCTTCTTTTGGGCCTCGCTGATCAGTTCCTTCAGAGCAAGAGCATCATCCTTCCTCAGAGAAAAGCCAACATTTTTCAGAAGAAATAGAATAATTTCAATGTCTTTCTCAGTAAAGGAGTCTAAAAGTATTTTTAGAATTTCGAAGATCAGCACAGAGTGAACAACGTGGAAGTTATAAAGATGTGCCAACAAGGCAATGAGATTATTGCACACTTTTCCTTCACTTCCACTTCGATGAACTTCATCAAATTTCTTCACCACTGCTTCCAAGAAATGAGCTCCAACCTGTTGCCATAAAAGATGAAACAAAAAAATCATACAAAAAATTTTACAG
This sequence comes from Protopterus annectens, assembly GCF_019279795.1. NCBI lineage: Eukaryota > Metazoa > Chordata > Ceratodontiformes > Protopteridae > Protopterus > Protopterus annectens. The sequence goes on from NC_056731.1 coordinate 311,049,679, forward strand.
TGAGAGTTTTTTTATAATCCACAATTGCAAAATACACAAACAAAACAGAAAATGTTATGTTGCTTAATGTAACAAATAATCTTCACAACATTTCAAACAAATCATCTTTTCAACTCTTAAGTAGCAGCAGTTCACTACCAGGTACTCCTTAGCCATGTGATGCCAACTATGGTGGTCACCTAATTTATCACTACGTTTAATTACTTAGTTACTTTATTTGTCTATCTCCTGGATAAGTGGGGTGATTCAGGGGGACCCTTTGTAGCCATGACCTGGGCCATCTGGAAAAGGCAACACTTACATTATATAGATACTATAAACAAGATACAGTAGACTCCCAACACTGGATCAATGGCCAGCTGTGTTAAACTTGTGTGTGGAAATAGTCCTATTCAGTTTTTGTTTTAAGCCCAGACAATTTAAAATTTACATCTCCCACATGAGTATGAACTTATTTTTGGTCAGTATTAGAAGCTTTTCTAAGATGTCGAGTGAAAATTGTTTGGGGGGATTACTGCTATAATGAATTTGATGTTAGAACCTAAAGAAATTTGGTCTTACAGACAGTTTGGATTAGATTCATTAAGTAAGCTACAATGCATAGTACCTAAGTTTAGGAGTTTTTTTCCTATTCAGCACAACCTTATACATATATGCAAATTCTTGGCCATTATTAAAGAATGCAGTATAGCTATTTGAAAGAACTGCGACAGACAGCAGTGATCACTTATAAAAAAAAAAAAAAATGGATATTGCACTACTGATGCTTTGTAGTGTATAGCCCATGCCTCAAAACGGGCCATTTTTTGATGTGGATGGGATGTTTAGTAATACCATGGAGAAGTTACAATATGTTGGGTTGTTGTCCTGTAATGATGGTGGTGATGAGGTTTTTGTGGAAGGTCCATGGTTACAGTGGACACCTCTGGATTATAATACTCTTTTTATGAATGTCATACTTTAGGAAGTCATGTATGTTTGTTTGGTAGAGTATTATTTGCTAGTTGGATTCTAATCTATATATTTGTGGGGTTTATCCAGAGATACGAATAGCATAATTCTGTCAGTAGTAGCTACATATTTTAGGGAGTCTGCAACATGATGACAGGAGATTCACATTTGAGAGTATAAATAAGTAAACGTGTTATAATGAAGTATACTGACACCATCAAAAGCAATGTAGTAGAAAGTAACATGTTTAAAAAGTTTTCATCTCCTGCTGTGTTGCCTTCTGAACATTACTTTTATTTTTTTTTTAACTATGATTGTAACATGTTCGAGGAGATGTGCAATTTGCCTTTATGGAGGTAATCGGGAAATATCCATGATGGGGGACACAGCTGGTGGAGGAGCTGTCTTTAACAGAGAGAGTCTTGAACTGGAGAGGAAGGGGGTATAGCTTTAGAGTGAGTATAAGTCTGGACAACGGCAAGGTGGCAGGGAATGGTGATGGGTAAAAGCAAACTAAACTAACCAAACGCATGCAGTGCCAGTTACACAGCTTTGCATGGATAGTTTCGGCTTATACACTCACTAAATAAGAAAGAAACATGGACATGGACATATGTTTAGGTTCCTAACCTGAACACCCTGTCTACCAAAGTTTGTACTTAACAGAATGTCCTTTCCTCCAGCAAAAAAAAAAATAAAATCAAAACAGCTGCTCAGGCAAACATACCTTTATTCCTAACCTTTCCCTCAAGAATGTATACAACTAACAAAAAGAATACTGCTGCTAGTTGCACCGAACCAATTACTAAGTTAGATGCATGCATAAACACATATACGTATACATATACATAAAACATTTAGGTCAGAACACTTATCTTCTGTTCACAATTTAACATGTAAGAAAAGGGCAATAGGGTAAAACTGACGATTTTTCAGTACAGTAGAAAAATACAAGAGTGGACTGGAGGACAGCTTCGCTATTTAGGTGCTAGGCATCAGAGTTACACTGGTCTCAGTATTACTACTGCTCTAAATGAGAATTAGGAGAAGACAGCAAGATAAGCTTCAACACAAATCTACAAAACTCAAAAACACACAAAAATCTACCTACCTAATTAGTGTAGTGTTCTACACCATTCCATGGTCTTTGTGTACTTAGATGCTCTTCCAATCCAAAGAGGAACTTTGCAGTATACTGTGTGGGGCTATACCAATTCCACAAATGGTGTCAAGAAATTATACAGATGCAGCCAGGTTGTAGTAAATACCTTGCAACAAGTCCTAGACACTGTTGTGACCCACCAAGGTGCTTTACAATAATGTATTTGAGTGGGAGCAGACTCAAACACACTGGGGCCAGGTTGTAACACATGCCTTGTAAAAGGTCATTGACATTCTTTTGAGATACTGATGTACTGCACTTGGGGAACGGATGCAGATTCCATACACAGCATCTGTAGGTCATAAAGCTGCTGACAGGTGCTTTGTACATGCCTTGCAAAAGGGTCCCTGGTAAAGATGCAGCATGACCCTAATCTAAGACATTCCTTGCGTGATGTAGACGGTTATACGTTATACTTCTCCAATACAGATCTGGCACTTTTTTCAGCAGTCCAATATTGAAGAACATCCATGTACCTGGTTGACACACGCCAGGGTGTACTGGCTATGTCAGCACATTCATTATCAGAATTTCTTATTCAAAAGTGAACATCCAACAACAAAACTAGAAATAATTTAGGTTTGCAATATTATTATTAAACAAATATTTGCCTGATTTACAGGTAATGCTAACAGCAACAGAAGGTTCAAGGCAGAAGGATATTTCTGACCTATCAAGATATCTGAAAAAGGACACTTGATTAGGTCACTTGATATTTTAAGAATGAACCAACTGAATATAACTATGAGGACACCTCTTGACAAGTTCCTGCTTGGCTTGAATCCCAGGCAATACTAACAAGATATGAGCACAGCCTGATGCTCTTCCATGACTACAGCTCAGAAGGTAGAGCCCAAAAGGACTGATTTCTAAAAACTGTCCTCACTCCCTAAGTCAACGTACCAAGCACCAAGTGGTCACAAAAACACCACCAATGTCCACAACAGACCAGTGAAGGTAGCAACTCCTTTAATGGATTAGGCATAAACTGAAAACAGCAGATAGTTTTGTTGAGAATCCACTTGGAAAGTGGATGTTTGGTAACTTCAAGCCCCCCCCCCCCCCCCCGCGCTCCTAAGCAAGCAATGTGAAAAGCTCATCAGTCTTCCTGTGCTGATGAACCCTCCTCAGATGGCATCTCAGTTGCCAGAGTACACCCAAATTCTGAATAGCCCATTCTTCTCTGGATTCTGCCATCAAAATGAAAAACAGCAGACAGACACCTCTGAAACCACTTTAGCAGGAACCATATAGTCATCACAAGAAACAACTCCATCCATGTGAAAGACCAGATAAAGTTCTCTGCACATGATAGTATGAATCTCAAAGATATGCTACATGGAGGAGAACGCCATCAAGAAAAGCTTCTTTCTAGAGACAAGCTTCAATGTTGTCGGCCTTGCAGTCTCAATGGATGAACAAGCAAGCCTATTTACTAGGTCTAAGGAGTAAGGAGATTCCTCAATGAATGCCAGAGGTGCAGTACTCCTTTAAGGTGTACCAGTTCAGAGCCACAATTATGTATTCCACAATGTCTCAATGTGCAGAAATAGCTGTCACATGCAACATGAAGACTGAATAAATTAAGCCCATATAATGCAGGTGTCTGAGATACAGCACAATCAGCAGTAGACTGATTTGATCAGTATGTCACGGAGTCCAAACTGAATCTTTTCCATTTAGCATCACAAGTCTGTCACGTGGAACACTTCATTTTGCTGAACATCACTAAGATTACTGAAGCTGCTAGGAATTATCTATACCCACAGTTTGGCCCCAGGTGAAACCATCTCTCTCTCCAAAATGTAGAGACCACCCCTGACCACTGGCAAGATGGGCTTCTTTAAGAAGTATTAAGTAATTTTTCGATCTGAACGTCATAGCTACTAACCTCCTCAAAACCAACTAACAACTCCAATCAACCTCCTGAATGATTTATATAAATATGTTACAATAACAATACTATGCAATGTGAAGTTATGTTTTACCTAGGTGTATGTAAGTGCATATATGAATATTGTCTTTGTTCTACCTTATTAATAATTGTAATCTGTCTTTTTACCTTTGCAATTGTAACAGTTTTCCTTGGAGCTTTTCTCCCTGGGACTCTCCTGAAAACAAGCTCTCACAGCTTACTCAGACTATACTGGTTACCAAATCAAAAATCAGTCAGTCAGTCAAACCAATCAGAAAATAAATCAAATGAGTTCTGGTCTTTCTTCCCCGAACTTGGCTATGAGGTATAGAAATAGCAGATTCCACTGCAAATCTCATATCCTAATGTTTGTAAAAGGTACCATGAACATTGTGGACATCATAAGATCCAAAACATGGAGCAGAATATATGCCTAGACCCTGTGACTCATTTGCAACAAGAAACTGACCTACTGAGCCCTCTGCAAGGACAAGAATAACTAACACTGGAGTGTGCTCAACTCTGCCCAGAAGAAAGAACTCCTCTGGGATACTGTCTGCAAGGACTTCTCTCAGTTTATGGTGACCCCTAAAGACTGCACCCACAAAGGATTCACCACCCCAGTGCCCACATTCTTTATCCAAAGATGAGGACTGGCTCAGACCTGAATACTCTCTAACAAAAGAAGAGTGCATCACCTGAATTAAATGGTTGGAGGGTTGCTGGCAGGTCACCACACTTACAGTGAGAAGGTTCACACTTGCAGCGATTAATGTGTGGGGTTGCAAGAAGGACTTCCCCACTGATCTCATGTCCTACCTCTCCCTGTTAGGTATTACTCCCCAACAGACTTTTACAATCCTCGTTACATTCCTACCTACATTTTCCTCTTTCAATTAACTTACTTCTTATTTTCCTACCCCCCTATAAGCACTGCTAATTTCATTTTGTTCCTTTAATAATCGTTCTCTTTCTTCAAAATGCTGATGCAATATTTTCTTTGCCAACAGCTCTAGATATAAAGCAAACTGGGAAAGAGGACATGCAATCCTGGTTCTCTTTACACAGACACACAGACAAACCACACACAGACACACCACACACACACATACCTTAATTATTGCCCCTGACCCTTCATATATTCTCCACACTGATCATAATATTCTCTCAAGGAATGCAAATGCTATCATTGTCCTACTCATAAAACCCCAGCCTCCTACCAAATGTTTTCAATGCACCAAGACTCACTTCCTCTGGATCACCACTGTTCTATTAATGTTGTCAAGTGCTTGCCTCCCCTACAGGAAACCAGACAGATCCACATCTATCAGCTTTACTAAAACAATGAGTAAAAAGGTCACACAGAAAAAACGATCAGTAAAAACCAAAAGAAAAATCTAGCAAGGCTAGACTTTACACTGTGTGATTCCTTAAAATTCTTGTATTAGTGGCAACATGGGATATATGCAAATGACCCTTTAAGGACATCAGGTGTTCCAGCTATATGGCAATTCTGAATGTCCATGACTTTTTTTTATTTTTAAGTCTATCAATGGACAAATTCAGGCCAATAAAGCCAAACCTAACTGTGAACATTAGTGGGGTTTGGCTTTAGTGGTCTGAATTTGTCCACTGATAGACTTAAAAAGACAAAAAAAAGTCATGGCCATTCAGAATTGCCGTACAGCTGAAACACCAGATGTCCTTAAAGGGTCATTTGCATATATGCCGTGTTGCCTCTAATACAAGAGGTTTATTGAATCACACAGTGGAAAGTCTAGCGTTGCTAGATTTTTCTTTTGGTTTTTACATCTATCAACTTTGGTAACACCTCTGACATTCCTTAGCTAGGATACACTAACACTTTATAATCATGGCTTCAAACTGAAATGGATCCATATGAAGCCAGACCTACAGCATCTTTACCCCCTCTGGGTAGCATAACCTCCATAGCTTTCTTCCAAGACCCTGGTACTGCAATACCTTTTTAAATTATTAAACAAGACCTTCCAGTTCTTATCAGTTTCCTCCCACCTAACCACCAAATTTTTACAGGAATAATGTCTACTCCTGTAAACTTCCCTGTTGGTTGACTATACATGACCAATTTTATCTCAGCTCTTCCCATCTTGGCTATTAATTGTTGAACTCCATCATTCCTCGACTTTGGCATAATTAAATCTTCCACAAATATTTCCATTTGTACCTTTTCTTGGTTCCCCATTCTTCTGCTGTATAAAAATTTTCAAAAAATGTCCAAACCATCTGCGATACCTTCATAGGACCTTTGCTTATTTTTTCTTGTCATAGGCTCCCCAAGTTTGGCTACAACTCTGCCTTCTTTTTGTTGCCTAAGTCACTGTGTCAAATGTTTTTGCACTCTAGAGCGGTTATCAAAAATAACTGCTTAACAATCATTTTAAACTCATGCAAACTATCGAAATACTACCTTATTCTCACTTTAGCACTCTGCAGTTGCTTCTCTTCTTGTTGTACTTTAAAATTTTGTCATCCTGTCTAAATAATGCCTATTACTTCTTTCTCAAATATCTCTCATTTCTACAATGTTTTAAAACTCTGTTTTCATTTTTATTCCACTCATCAGCTACCCCTTCTGAAGTAGTTTCTTTGTTCCCCTAAAAACTCTGGAATCATACCCACTACCTACTCCTCAAACTCCTCTTTAACAGATAAGTAAAAAAGCCACCATCTAAATGTTACATTATTAACTTGTCTCTCTATCTTGGATGGGGTTCAAAGCTTTCAAATAAATACACATGCTCCTGTGGAAAAAAAAAAAAAAAAAGAAGTTATGTTCTTACCATAACGCTCCATCTGTGTTGTCAATCTTCATTCATTCTTGACCGTTTGGTTCGATTCCGATCCTCAGAACCGACTTGGCCGTTATATCAAGCTCGCGCTGGCCAGAAACTCTCAAGCCAAGGCTACCCATACTGCCTCTCTTCCCTTCACCTGAGATCGAGTTTTGCTCAAAGTAGAAAATCATGGAAGTTTTGTCTGAGCAACACCCTTACTAGAACCCCAGGACTAGTTCCGAACCTCCAGGAGTCTCTTTGAGGGGAAAGGAGGGTGAGATGTCAAAAATTAATGAAGATCAACACAGATGGAACATTATGGTAAGAACAAAACTTCATCTGATGTTGCAAATCATCATTCATGCTTGACTGTTGGGACAGAGCCCCTAACTACTTTAGACCCTAGGAAGTCCTACGGAAGGATATTCCTGAGCACCACAGAGCCAAAGGATGCTCTTCCCCTGGAGACAGTATTCAATTTGTAATGAATACTCTGCCCAGGGAGGAATAATTGATACGTGTGTCCTAAAAAGACCCTTGGGACTTTCTAAACCACATCTTTCCACTCCTTTGATTCCAGGAGGAAAGTCATTGAGGAGTGAAAAAAATGCACATTCACAGCAGAAAGGGTCTTTCCATCCTTCTCACACCTGGCTAATATGTGTCTGACTTTTGGGCCAAATAATGAAGTAGCATCAACAGGAGTATTGATAAATTAAGACTGGAATGGGTCCGCAAAGTTACATAAGCACATCCTGGTGTAGCGGCCTAATGGCAACGCCTGTACCCACTGCCCTGGATGTCCCTTTGGCTGTATGTGCAATAAGACACATGAACGAGTTGGAGATCGACTCTAGAGTGGCAAGCTGGGAGGCAACCTTATCCTGGACCTCATCAAACACTGCTCCCGCTAAGTTCTCTGAAAGCTGAGTTATCAGATCCCTTTGGAGTCACGTGAAGTGTGCCAGAAAATTCAAGGACTGTATGGCAAAGGTCGATGAAGCAAAAACCCACTTCCTGAATCTGTCCATTGTCCAGCACTCTCGATTTGGAGGATGGCCAGCTGGACTCTCCTCAGCAAGTTCCTTTTTTGTGGCAGTCACCACCACCATGGCATCCACTGCTAGACCCTTCAACCAGTGGGGCTGGTCTTCCAACAGTGAAAGAATTTTATCCGGTCTTCAGGGAATTGGCTCTACGGTATCAGGAGCCTTCCATGCACACTGCACAATGAGTTTGATCAGCCCATTAGCAGCGAGGTCACCCAAGAAGTAGAAGGATGGGCACGAAAAGTCTGCAAGAAAACAGATTCCTTGGAGAATGGGTTTGTGTGCTTCCAATCACCCCTCTGTTTCAGAATTTCCAAGATGTCTCTGAAAGAGACATTTTCAGGGGGTGACTGGCTTCTCAGGGGGAAGGTCTTAAGAGGACTCCTAAGATGGAGGACCCTGCAATAAGGTATCTTTCTGCTCTTGTGCCCCCAAGGTAGTAGATTGGGACAGCTGCGAGCCAGAAGATACATAAATGTGACTCCACTTTGATGGGGATGGTGACCAACTGTGACCCTGTTGAGGCAAGGGCTCTCTCCATAATCTAGAAGGCAGGCCCACCCGAAGAGGGATGGGAGCCTGGAAGCAAGAAAGACAACCTAAGAACTGAAGTCACGCCGCACTCAGACGAACCCCCTCACAGAGTAGGAGCCACAAGAGGACTTGTAACTGCCAGAACCACAGAAGGCACAGTGGAAAACACTGGAGCCGATCCAGGGAAAATGGAGCCAGCAGCCAAATTATGGTCCCATGGGTGTGTCGGCTCCAAGGGAACCACAGACTGCAGAGTCGGTCCTGAAACAGAGGTGAGATCCACCATCGGTACCAAAATAGCTAGCACCAGGAACACTGAAGCAGTGAGCTTCAAGACCTGCAGAGGGGTTGAAGGAGGAAGGTAAGTGGGTGTCCTGGGAAAGTAACCCTCAGCTCCGGATGGGAGAGAGGTCCTAGGGTGAGCAGGAAGGCCTCTGGCTGCCAAGAGCTGATCCACCAATCTGACATCTAGCTCTGAAAGACTCCTGGTGGAACAGATGGACCATCCCCAAGGGCGATTCTGGCCTTTCAATAAATGGACTTAATTGTTGACTCACGAAGGGGTCTATAGATGAGGATTATCTAGTCTTGGGTGTACTCTCAACCTTTCAGCACCATAGTCTGTTGACCAGTAATTTGCTTTACAGGGGAAGATGTTAACGGAATATTTGGAGAGACTATTGTTGGTGCTGAGAGGGTCATCAGTACCGATGATGAGGATGCTGCCATAGGAGTTTTGGTAGCTTCAATAACAGTTGGCACCATGGGAGATGTCACAGACTTCGGTGCCAGAGCAGGAGTTGCTGCAGATTTCGATTTTTAGGCCTCGGTTCCGAAGGATGAGTCGAAACCTGAGCCTTAGTGTTCTATCTTCCTGAACCTTAGGGGACAAAGGTACTAAATGGCTCCTTTTCTTACATTCTTTTCTGGGAGACTAAGATGTCTCGGTCTCAGACAAAGCCTCACTAAATGCCCTTTTAGTGAGGGTTTGTCTCCACCTCAGACAAAGCCTCACTAAAAGGGCATTTTTGCAGCTCCTTGAGAATAAGTTTGTTTCGCCTCTCTGCAAGGGTACAAGCACTGAAACCCTTGCAGAGTTCACATGACGGTTGCATCTCCAAATGAGGGACACCTAAACAATAAAACACATAAAAGATACCCATCAGAGTTGGGCATCTTTCTGCCACAGACCTCACATTGCTTAAAACATGTGGTTCCCTTCTGTTTGTCTGCCATCTTTCAAAAATAAGCAAGAGGGCATGCGCAGAGATGGACTCACACACAAATACTAACGGAATAAACAAGGAGTACAGAATACAGCTTTTTTTAATTAAATGAATATACCGACAATGGTACTTAGAAAAATACCCCCAAGAGGGTAACAGAAGGAAGGAGGAAAAATAAAGATACCAGCGATGGTATCAAAGATTTACCAGAGGGAGTGGAAAGGGATGGGCCTATACCAAAGATGGTAAGTGGAACTACCCAGAAAAGATAAGAGAAAAAGATAATACAAACACTCACACCAATACACACCACTAACAATCACTACAAAGGAGAGCAAGCAACAATTGAAACAAGTAGAGAAATATATATATATATATATATATATATATATATATATATATATATACATACATACACACACACACACACATATATATATATATATATATATATATATATATATATATATATATATAGATAGATAGATATATCACACACACACATATATAAAAGAAAAGTTTAGCACTTAGCTGACAGCACGGCTGGCATGTCTGATTTTTTATGTGGCAAATGAGACCTGGGGTGAAGGGAAAAGAGCAGTATGAGTAGCCTTGGCTTGAGAGTTTCAGGCTGGCGCGAGCTTGATATAATTGGCCAAGCTGGTTCTGAGGATCGGAACCAAACTCAACAATCAAGTATGAATGAAGATTGGCAACATCAGATTAATTTTTATTCAGTCTAGTCCATTATTTAATCTTGGAGAATAATATGTCAATTCCAAGTTCCTGCTACCAAATTCAATGCAAGACATTGTGATGGAGAAAAATAAGCCCCAAACCAGCAATGAGAAAATGACAAAATGTGCTCTATACGTGAAAAAAACATTTTCTAAGAGAAAGATAGCCACTGCAGCAAAGGATATCCATGTACCAAAATACACCAAAATATCATAAAATTACAAAACCCAGCATTGGGCACTTCTTTCACAACCAAAACTTTTTGCTAAAGGAAAGAACTGGAAAGAAGTGGTACTGTGATGACTATAGAAGAGAAGAAAAGGAAAGCATGCTGGGAAAGTTTCAACTTTTATGCAGTACTAACATGTATGGCACAAGTCCTACAGGTAGTAGAGATGGAACTCCTGTTATTACATCAAGAACTCCAGGTTAATATAACAAGGGAGAGTAGATTTTTGAAGAAATTTATGAAAACGTTTGGCATAGAAGATGTGAATTCAGTACTAGGAGTTTGGAGTGAATTCACATATTACTCACTGAGATACAAAAACTGGGCTAGGCTAGATAGATTTTACATCTGACAGAAACATGTGCATTTAACTGAAGGTCTTGAAACGCGCCTAATAACTATTTCATATCATGCACCAATAATAAATAAAATAAAATGCACGGTAATGACGTGAAAATGAGACACTGGCGCTTTCCCACCTACCGGATGAAAACAGAGGAATTTAAGGAATGGGTTGTGGAATTAATTCAGGAACTACTAGAGAAGATAGATTTATCTTCTGAAAACATAGTTAAGGAGTAGAATAAAATTAAAGTGGAGTTTAAAACTAGGCTGGAAATAAAAGAAAGGGAGATGTGGTTAAACAGTAACAAGAATTATTTAGAGGGATTGACAAATGTTAAAGTATTGCAAAATAGGGGGAATCTCTCAGAACAAGATCAGGAGCAACTGCGGAATGCTAGGCAGAAAATAAGGGATTACCCTGATAATATGCACAAGTTTAGAAAGATTGTTGTTAAGCAACTGTGTAAACTTCTTGCACAACTCTGGTAACAAAAAATGGAAATGGCAGTCGCCAAGCTTAAAGAGCCTATAACAAGAGACCCTGTAGATGTAGGAGAGATATTTCAGAAATTTTATGAAAATTTGTATAAAGCAGAGAAACATGGAAATCAAGAAAAGTTACAAATAGAAATGTTTATGGAAGAATTAAATATGCCAAGGTTAGAGGTAGATGAGGCTCAATTACTAACAGTTAGAATAGGAAAGGATGAAATAAAAATGGCTATGTATAACCAATCTACAGGAAAGTCCCCAGGAATAGATGGTATTCCTGTGGAAGTTTGGAAGCTAGGAGGGGAAAAAACTGGAAGATCTGGAAGGTTTTGTTTAACAGTATTTTAAGAGGAGAAGTGCCAGCATCCTGGAGGAAGGCGGTGGTAATGGTAATACCTAAAGAGGGTAAAGATCCATCAGATCCAGTCTCATACAGGCCCATTTCAATACTAAACCATGATCATAAAGTATTTATGTCTATAATGGCTAAAACAATGGCAAAAGTTGCACCAAAATCGATAGATATGGATCTATGTGGTTTTGTGGAGGGGAGGCAAACATTTGACAATATTAACAGAACACTGATGATCCAGAGGGAAGCAGAATGCAAGAAAGCACTGCTTTTATTGATGGGTCCTGATGCAGAGAAAGCATTTGACAGAGTACAGAATACACTGGGAGTTCATGAGCAGGGCAATGGAAGCATTTTCTTTCCCTGATACAGTTTATAAGGTTGATTAGAAGAATATAGGAGGGATTGGAGGCGCAAATTAAGTGGGTGGGGTCATCTCCGATAATTTCTGCTTGAGTAGAGGAACCAGGTAGGGTTGTCTGCTTTCCCCTTTGCTGCTTGCATTATACTTAGAACCACCAGCAAAGAAAATAAGGGACTCAGAAATTCAAGGATACAATTGGTATGGTAGTCAGGAAAAGCTGTCTCTATTTGCAGATGATATTATTTTATACATAACAAACCCAGAAAGGGACATTACAGTGTTGTGGAACACTTTAAGACAGTTTCCGATCTTCTCAGGATACAAAGTTAATGAAGCTAAAGCAAAGGCAATAACAGTAAATTATGTACCCATACACAAATTGGTCAAACAATATCCATATTTATGGGAACATGATAAAATTAAGTATTTAGGAGTATGGACTGAAAATGACTCTGTGGTGGCAGCTAAGGATATGTGGGAAGAGACTAAACAGAAGATAATACAAAAACTGAGAAAATGGAAGATTTGTTATATGGATATGGATACTAAGATACAAGCCATTAAAATGTTTTTAGTCCTTTTAGTCTTATACACAGGTCAGGCATACTTTTATCAACAAGATAAGTTGTGAACAGCGATTAAAAAAAGTGATTTTGCCGATAGGGTTGACTGTGGTCAGGAATACAAATAACAGGCAAGAGGGGGCTGGAATTTATTGGAGAAAACTGGCAAAGGAACCAAGGTATTGGGAGCAAATAACTAGAAAGGGAAAGGTAACAAAATGGGAAGAGATCAAGAATTTATTTGGACAGCAGGTTAGAGACGGCCTTCTCTATCATGATTTGGTATCAGAATACAGGCAGAGAGAAAGAAATAGCGGGGTCCTAAATGAAAGACCAGCACTCGTATAGAGCTTTTAATAGACTCTAGAACAGAAGCTGCCATTAAAAAAGGAATAATTAGTAAACCATATAAAATATTGCATGACAATTATAAGAATCAATCAGAGGAGCTGATAAAGGATTGGGAAGAGAGACTGGATAAGCAATTCACAAAGAGACAATGGGGGATACATGTACTGTACATCTCCCAAATATGTAACAGAGTCTAGAAAATTTAGGATCTTTGTCTGGAACTGTTTACATAGGTATTTTTATACTCCAAGTAGACTCCAAAGACATTTTCCTCAGGTGGATAGTAAATGTTGGAGATGTGACGGGCAAGAAAGAGGTAGCTGGGAACATATTTTTGGGAGTGTAATGAGCTGCGAGACTTTTGGGATTCTCTGCATACCGCTGTGTCACAGATGCTGGGTGAGCAGGCTGGACTGACTGGGTGATAATTTTTTTTTTGAGTTATGCTACAGAATTAGAATTCCCCGGACAGCCTTGCTGAGTCTAATTATAGTGGCTGCCAAAAAAGCAATTACTAGAAAATGGAAATCAAAATCTAGACCAACTTTACTAGAAGTAGTGAGCATAGTCACAAAGATAAAACAGCTGGAATTGGGATCTTTAGAAAAGGGAAGGAGCAAACTACATAGGAAAAATGGGAATTGTGGGAACAATATATGCAGAGCAGGAACGAGGTTTAAGAGGCAAGATTTGAATGAGCCATATAATACTTAACTGACAATGACTGGATGGTTTATAACTGATGCAATATTTACAATTACATTTGTTTCAATAGTGTCTGTTATTTAAATGATTTGCAACTAAAATGATATAATTTTGCATGCTTTTCATTTATATAAATGTAAAATTGCCTTTCTCGTATGTATAAATTTAATAAATATTTTTGGGGAAAAAAAGAACTCCAGGTTTTCAGTGAAAGAATGTAAGGAATTTTCACAGCCATTAGAATTGCAGTTGTAATGAAAAAGTACAGTTTTGTACCTACCATAAATGTAGATGTTTGAGTGTAGACACTGCTGCACTCATTACACTTGGGTTATCCTGCTGTCAGGCGGTTCCCCAGTCGGCCTGAGTTCCAAAGTCTTGGTCCGGCGTCGGTTGCTGTCGCTTCTTCCCTGACGTCAGTGCGCCAGGGGGATATAAGATGCAGCCGACACCATTTTCTTCAGTTTTTCTTGCCCCAGATGTCAGGTGCCCCCAAATAGGTAGGCCTTTCAAATTGCTAGCAAAATATATAATAGAAAAGCAAACAACCATTTTTAATTACCAACAAATACTCCCTTTAGGAAATAAGGGTAGAAAACCTAGGTATGTACCAGAAAGTAAGAGGGGAAGGAGGGAGGGTAACCTGGACTGCAGCAGTGTTTACACTCGAACATCTACATTTATAGTAGGTACAAAACTGTACTATGTTCATCGTGTTACACTGCTGCAGTCATTACACTTGGGTGGAATCCCAAAGCTGAGGTAGGGTGGATGGATCTATAAGGCATTAGGGGTGGCTATAAGGCCCTGCAGCACAGCAGTGGCAAAGCCAGCTCTGGATTTGGAATATAAAGGCAAATGGTAATGTTTGGTGAAGGTATGTACAGAACTCCATGTTGCTGCTTCTAAAATATCCTTGGTAGGCACTCCCCTGAGGTAGGCAGTTGAAGTTGCTGTTGCCCTGGTGGAGTGAGATCTAATGCTGCTAGGTACAGGTTTCCCATGGTGTGTATAGCAAAAACGTATACAGTGAGCTATCCATTTTGAAATAAGTCTGCTTTGAAACGGCTTTTCCCTGTGCTCATGCAGCATATGCTACCAATAATTGCTCAGATTTTCTGAAAGCTTTGGTTTTGTCCAAGTAGAAGTGTAACTGTCTGTGAATGTCCAAAGAATGTAGTAGCCTCTCCCCTTTGTTCTGTGGTTTTGGATAAAAGGTTGGCAAGTGGATAGTTTGGTTTAGAGCCACACTTGATACTACCTTTGGCATAAACGTAGGGTTAGTTCTTAAGGACACCCTGTCCTGTGGAAGATGAGGAAAGGTTCCACTGCCATTAGTGCCTGTAATTCTGAAACTCTTCTTGCTGATGTTATTGCCAGTAGCAGAGCAGTCTTTCAAAAGATGTATTTTAATTCTGCTGTGTTAGCCGGCTCAAAAGGAGGTAAAGTTAATTTTTCCAAAACAAAATTTAGGTCCCAAGTAGGTGTTGGTGCTCTACGGGGCGGTCTTATGTTTTTAGCCCCTCTGAGGTACTGTTTGAGCAAAGGATTTGAAAAAATTGGTGGATCCGTGTTGCAATGAGCAGAAATGGCTGAGGCACGAATCTTGATGGATGAGAAGGAGAGGCCCTTGTCCAGCATCTCAGTTAAGTATTGAAGTATCTGAGGAATGTTTAGGACAAGAGGGTCAAGGCTGTGTGTTTAGCTCCAGGCACAGAATCTCTTCCATTTATCCGAGTAGACTTTCCTGGTGATAGGCCTTCTGGCCTCCAGAATGACTTCCATAACAGCTTTAGAGAGAGGCAATGCTTGCTTAGTTAAGGAATTTTCCATGCAGCTAGATTTAAGGTCTTTAGCTGGCTGTGAAGTATTTGATTGTTGTGTTGAGTCAACAGCTGTGGGATTTGAGGCAAAATCCAGGGTGGTTCTTGTGCTAAGTTCTTTAAGATTGGATACCAGTGCTGGTGTGGCCAGTCTGGTACAATCAGGATCATCTTTGGCTCTTTCTGCATGGCTTTTATGAGTACCTTTGGAAGGAGAGGTAAAGGAGGGAAAGCGTATACTTGTAGTTTTTTCCAGCTGAATGAGAGGGCATCCACTTTCCATGCTTGTGGATGGTAGCTCCTTGTGCAGAATTTCTGTAGTTGGCAGTTCATTGGGGATGCAAACAGATCTATGTCTGGTTTCCCCCATTTTTGTGCTATCATTCTGAATATTTGTGAACTCAATTGCCATTCGTGAGGATCCATGATGCTTCTGCTTAGGTCTGCCAGTGTGTTTTTCTCTCCTGGCAGGAATTGTGCCTGCAGATGAACTTGGTAGTTTAAAGCTGTGTTCCACAAGGTCATGGCTTGTCTGCAGAGGAGGTAGGAGTGTGTTCCTCCTTGCTTGTTTATGTACCACATAACTGAGGTGTTGTCTGTCTTTAGTAGTAGTTGACCTGGATGTAGCAGGTCCTTGAAAGCTGTGATTGCATTTTGTACAGCTAGCATCTCTTTTTGATTGATGTGGAGATGTCTTTGTTCTGCAGGCCACTCGCCCTGAATACATTTTCCTGCCATGTGTGCTCCCCAGGCATAATCCGATGAATCTGTTGTCAGTGTCTGCCTGGCTGTGGGTTGAGTAAAAGGCTGTCCCTTGTTGAGGTGACAAGCTTGGGCCCACCATTGAAACTCCTGTTGAAGGCAAGGAATTAGTGGTATAACTGTTTCCAAATCTTGACAGTGTTGAGACCATACACTCTTTAGGTACCATTGTAGTTTCCTCATATGCAGTCTGGCATATGGAATTAGTAGTATGCAAGATGCCATGTAGCCCAAGGCCTGCAGACTTTTTCTTGCAGGGAGTTGGGTCTTTGTTGCCATTAAATGAAAATATTGTGTCAGTTGTCCTTGTTTGTCTGGCGTGAGAGAAGCCATCTGGGCCGTTGTGTTTAAACTGACACCCAGGAATATTATCTGTTGTGAGGGCACTAGTTTTGATTTCTTTTCGTTTACTGTGTACCCCAGGCAACTTAACTTTTTTATGTACGCCAGATGCTTTAGAAGAATGTCCTTGCTCTCTGCTTGGATTAGGCAGTCGTCCAGGTATGGGTAAATTTGAATTCCTTTTTGCCTGCAAAATGCAATTACTGGTGCCAAGCACTTTGTGAAGACCCTGGGCGCAGTAGATAAGCCAAAGGGCAGTGCAGAGAATTGATAGTGCATTGAACCTGCTAGAAATCGGAGGTATCTTCTGCAGTTTTGTCTGATAGGGACATGCAGGTATGCCTCTTTGAGGTCCAAAGTCACGAGCCAAGCTTTCTTGCCCAGCATGGGAAGAAGCTGCTGTAGTGTCAACATTTTGAATTTCGGAACATACAGGTAAGTGTTCAGAGAAGAAAGGTCCAGAATGGGTCTCCAGGCTTTGTCCTTTCTGGGAACCAGAAAGAGTCTCGAGTAAAAACCTTGCCCTTGCTCTTGTGGTGGTACCTTTTGAATAGCTCTCATGTCCATGAGTGCTGTAATTTGTTTTTGAGCCTCTGCCCATTGATTTGATGGCAGATTTGGCATTCCTTTTAACCTTGGAAGAGTGTGGAAGTGGAACCCGTAACCTTGAGATATGATGTTGAGAACTCATTTGTCTTTGGTGATGCAATGCCAGTTGTGATAGAAAAGAGCCAGTTTTCTTCCTAAGGGAGCTGCCAAGAGAGAGCTGTTTGGCAGCTGTAGTGGGAAGTCATTGAGACTTGTTTTTTAGGTTGAGGCCTGTCTTGTCTTCCCCTTCTTTCTGGCCTGGTGTACCCCATTGTCGAGGTCATTAAGGGCCTTATGTCTGACCTCTACCTCTTGGACATCTATATCTGCCCCTTTGAGGTATGTCTGTGACTGGAAAGGACCAATTTTTTGTTGGCCAATTTCTGCTAAAACGAGGAGGTTGAACCTGTAAGAAATATTTGACCGTTTGCATAGATTTTGCCTTATCCTCCATCTTTTTTAACACCTCCTCTGCCTGAACTCCAAACAACACATCCCGCTGCAAAGGTGCATCCAGTAATTTGGCTTTAACATGATATGGTAGCATATGTTCTTTTAACCAAGCATGCCTTCTAATGTCAGAGCCTGTAACTGCTGCTCTACAGGAGGCCTCTAAGGAATCAAAACCACATTGCAAATTATGTTTTCCCACTTGTTCAGCTGCATGCAATAAATCCTGCATTTCTTTAAAATTAGGAGGAACTGAATCTGGAAGCATCTTTTGTTTCAACTGAGACATTAAAAATTGCTGATATTTTAGCATGTGAAACTGGCAATTCAAGGCTCGCATGGCTAAAGTTGCAGATGTATAAACTTTCTTGCCCCATCTGTCTAATGCTCTGGAATCTCTGTCAGAGGGGACTGGGTTTTTAGCTGATGAGGCCTTAATCCCTTTGGGTCCCTGAGAAATAGCTTCAGGGTCAGCAACAGGGCTTTTGTATAGAAATTTGTGAGAGTCGGGGCTGGCTTAACTGGGGCTGGTGGTAAGGAGTCAGGCTTTAAGCTGGATTCAGTATATACATCATCCACAATATCTAACACAGGCGGAATAGCAAGGGGTCTGTGTTGAGGCAATAAGAGGACGTCTCTGAGCCTTTTCTTGGATTCAGAATAATCCTGGCCTTCCCAGTGGAAATGCTCCCTCATGGTACGTAAGGTCTTCCCAAAGGAGTAGTCCTCAGGCTGAGAGGCTGATGGAATTGATTCCTCAGCATCCAAATCCTCATAAGGGGGTAAGGAATACCCTAGGTCTGAGGATGAGTCAGAGGAAATGGTCTGGTCTGAAGATTCACAGTTTGCATCTTGTCTGGGCCTTTTATCTGGAGGGGGTTGGGACCCTCTGATCAGGGTGATAAGGTCTTCGGCCATTTTTAGCATTTGTTTCGTAGGCATGGAAGCCTGCCCTGAAGATTGCTGTGTCTGTTTCTTTGCTTTTAAGGGGGGCTTAGATTTAACAGAGGGTTTAATAGTTAATTGGGTAGGTCTGAAAACACCCTCTGAAGCTGTGGATTATTCAGCTACTTCGGTTCCCTCTGTAGGATTAAGTTTGGTAATCTGAATAGCAAGAGCGTCCGAAGGCCCAGCCAGCTCCACGTGGGAGTCGGAGGCAGTCTGTGGTTCTGTAGAAACGGTCGTCAGGGGCTGCGTAGGTGCCTCGCTGAAAACTGGAGAACCGGCGACCGGCCTAGAAGAGGCCTCGTCGTCAGTCTTGGGCCTCGGATGCCTGTCCTTGTCCTTGCACTTTTTATGAATTCCGGTCATCGGAAGTTCCGACGGCATGGTGTAATTAAATTTTCTGTCAAAATAATGTCGGGCAAAATCAAACAGACGTTTAATAGTGCGCTTGTTAAACCTAGCACAAAACCGACAACCAGTGACGTCGTGGCCTGGGCCTAGGCATGGGATACAGTAGGAGTGGAAATCCTTATGAGGTATTTGCTTCCCACAAGAAATACAATTATTAACTTTTACTGACATTGGTCTGAGGCAAGAAAAAGTTTCCCCAATGGGGTACACAGCTTTTTAGAAGACTTCGGTTCTGGATTCGGAATGAAAATCTCAGGAGTCGGCCAACCGGCACTGGCGAACTGCTTCTGCTTCGGGCACCGCGCGACAAGAAAGACTGAAGAAAATGATGTCGGCTGCATCTTATATGCCCCTGGCGCACTGACGTCAGGGAAGAAGCGACAGCAACCGATGCCGGATCAAGACTTTGGAACTCAGACCGACTGGGGAACCGCATGACGGCAGGATAACCCAAGTGTAATGACTGCAGCAGTATCACACGATAAACATCAGGTACTACCTGTGGGGAAACTGGTCACAGTCTACTTTCCATATATGCATTTGTCTTCTAAATGTAAGGTGCAACTTCAGGAAAAAGATGTTAGATGCAAATGAATGCTGAAGAATACTTGGGGGAACTTCACACAACCACTTGCAGAAACGTAGTGTATGTTTTAGGACAACCTCTCCTACACAACGGGTGGTACCCACTGGCTACTAATACAAGTCATCACACTGAATTCTGCAGAAGTAAAAGCTTGATGAACAGTAATGGGATGATAAGCACTGTCCATAAGTGTACTAACTACTTGTTACACATGACGTCTAAAAGTTACTGCTTCGGAAGGCTTCTGATTTAGGATCCATTCATTATTTACACTTTAGTGACTAACTACAAATACTGCTCAACAATTATAAAAGCATGATAGCTATCATCCATGGCAGCTAGCAGCTGACTTACCTCAAGTCCCACAGTGTAGTGTAGAATGCTAACCAAAAAAACATGTTCCATGAGCAGTCGATCAGGCATCATTGCTGGCGTAACACAGGCAGACAGAAGGATATCGGTCAAAGTTTCATTCATATCCTTCCTGCTGTGAGTCATGTACAGTTCTTCCAGCTGTCCACTGATGGAGGCAAAATTAGGCTCACTCAACCTGTTAGGGGAGAAAAAAGATGGTTCACCACAAAGTCTTTCTGCAGGTGTAGAACCTCTGTGAATACTCTTCCATGGCACCGAACACAATACCATACAAACCATTCTTCCAACATTTAGCAGACTGCAGTACATCATACCTCTCACCACAGAGAAAGAAACAAGCTAAAACCTAATGCAAAGTGCTAAAAGGTTTACTACTGTGATTATACATGGCCTCCAAAATTGTCCAACAGAAGCTGCAGGACTATTGAGCTCTTTTTTTTTGCAGCATTAAAAAGTAGTGAGGGGCTGGGGAAAATGTCCAGCTAGACTGACATTTTATGACTGGGTGTGAGGTCTTCTACACTTTTTAAATATTTTAATATGAAATATTAAATGGGCTGTGTGTATACTAGAAATAAGTTCTTAAAATTAATAAACTCAAATCTTGTAGAATATCTAGAGCATCATGTAAAAACTTACCATTAGCACTGCAAATCTCATTTCACTGAGATCAGTCAGCTGAATGATGTTCCATTTCCTTCAATCATAAATAAAAGCCAGCACTAAACGTTACAGTTGCGTTAAGTTGATAGAATCTAGTACTTGCTTAAATGCCTGCACTACCAGCAGCATTTTAAAAAATCCACAACATTGAGGCACTATCTGCTGTAAAAGAATAGCTGACATTAGCAATCAACATAAAATTCTCTCATATAGTATATAAGCAAATCCTTGTAATAAATGTTAGGCATAATTGACAGGCAGGACAGACTCACATATATGTACAAGTGGCAGTAGAATGTCAACACCTTCTGCTCCAATCAGTTAATGACTGTACCCACTCCACTAATCACCAACTCTTCCTCTGCTTTATCTGCTTCTTTCACACCTTCACACTCCCTTCATTTCTTAGGTCTTAACTTCTTATTTACATGAATACTCAATTCTTTAAATATATTTTAGATTGTTGGACAACAGAAGAATTTAACTTGGGCAAAAGCTGTACAACCAGATTTTGTGTTCTTGTACAACCTTTGAAATTTTGTTTTTAGTTCTGTACCTTTTACACCTGGGCTGTGTCTGAAAAGGGTCTAAGGACCAGCCCACCCACCCAGTCAACAAAGAATGAATGAATGAATGAATGAATGAATGAATAAATAAAATAAATAACAGCAACACTAACTCACTTTACCTGAAGAGCTGGCATGTTGCATAACTACTCAGCCACATAGCTGATATTTGACTCAACGGTACGCATCAGCTTTGTATAATAGCTTGGGTCGACAGATTTGAGAAAAGATGTAGACTCTTTTCTTATATGCTTAGAGTTAAAGACAATTAAGATATTCTGTACTAAACCACTGTTGGAGGATGAGTTCATGCTCAATTTATTATACAGCCACAGTTTTCCTTGAAGCCTCTAATCAAACAAGCAAATTCATTTTTACACAGCCCTTCACTGTTAACATGGTCTCTGTATTTTATTTGTATTATTTCACACTTCTGTGAATTAAGATGTGACACGTGAGATATTCAGCACACTCATCAGTTGATCTCTTCCACAAAAATAAATAAAAGTCCCCTACAATGACAGCTGCAGCATTTCCTTTCTATGGACCACCCCAGCAGTTTTTTGAGTTCTCATCCTCTGTCTGTTTTGGCCACCCCTATACAAGAAGGAACACCTGCAGTGGTAACCAGGGGACATGCCTAGCACTAGGATACCACTTTTTACCCCATTAAACAGTATCTGCAAGCAAAAATATAGCATAAATGGGGGGGGGGCTAACTTGCATTACTCATGTACTGGAGCCTCTGTTACCACAGAGATAAGAACAATGACCATCATTCCTCTCAACCTCTTAGCATAGGTATTCTGGACAAAACCAAAATAATGGAAGGTTACAGGCCCCAAATCAGGGACAGATTTTAATTACTACTCTTAAGCAATTTGAAAGAATAACAGGTTTTACATTACCATGTATTTACTGAATGATTTGAAGTTTGAAACTCAAATGTCTGTCATTATTTAGTGACTTCAATCTTCAGTGATTTTCTAAAGAACCACAACCTTTAAGAGGAACAGACAAAAATTGTGATACAAAAATCAGAACATTCTGCAAAATTCTGGACAGTTGAAAGGTATGATGCCCAACCATGAGAGGGGCAGAAGGGAAATATAAAAATATCCATTGTAAAAGGCCTCCTTAAAAAAAAATGAAATGGCAAGTGCTCACATACCCGTTATGACATACTTCAAGAGAGACTCTGTAGTGGAGTGGCCGTTTGGTATATTTCTAAACACCAGTCCCAAATTCTACAGGGAAAGGAGAAACAAAATCCAGGAAGGCTATCAAATCAAGTCAGACGGTTGAATCTGGAAGAACCAAAATGTCAAAGAAAGTTTTGCTTCAGGGGTGGAAGTCCAAACCACAGTGCTTGTAAAGTCGTAGTGTTTATCAGTCATGATTTGTGATCTTGAAGCATGCGGCAAATGGAATCATGTGCCAACAGAATGGCTCTTGACAGCACCTGCTGATGGCTGTGTAACAAAATGATGACAAAACAATACAAATGGCAATCCATTTGGACAGGATCTGTTATGCAACTGCATTACTCTTCTTAACTAGTGCAAAAATGATAAATGGAGCTCATATCTGCAATGCCCACAGGTGATCTACTGCTGTTAACCTGGAATTCACCATAGATTAAAACAGGGCTTCAGTATTCCAATTTTTATTTAAATTCATCTGCAAAACACAAAATGCCTCATTTTCTGCATGTCAAGACTATAGAGATACCTATGGTACAAATGTACATCAGTATACATAATGCCCTTGACTGTATGCGAAACCTGTATCGAAAATTCTTTCATAATTTTACTCAAGTATTACAAGCATCAATTTCACATACATATCACTACACATACATTACAGTAATCGAATCTACATTAACAAGTACTTCACGTCTGCATCTGTTTGTCTCTTTTCTTTGTATCTTCTGTTATCTCAGTATATGCTGCAAATTTCGCTAGTCCTGCTCCACAGGTTCCCCTCTAAAAAAGGGACAAGTCCAGCATTTTTTACTTTATTCTCTTTTATTTATTTTCATTTTGTTAATCAGCAACTAATTTTCTAAGAGTAAAATGTGTCTGCTTGTCCGAATGATCCACAAACCCAGTCACTAGCCTCAACAAGGACTGCGTCTAGAAAGTGCACTGACATGACATGCAACTTCCTGTACTTCAGTATTACCTTATTTAAAAATACACACACCCATACTCTCTCTCGCCCTTCTTTTAGTTAAAAAGACGCTCATTGTATAAACATTCTAGAAGGTAGCAGGGATTACTTAAAATAATGATTTAAAAAAAATAACTTTTATACATGCCACAGCTTGTTAAATCAGATTATCTTTTTTACAAACATTCAAAAGAATTTTAATAAATGCAACTTTTCTTCAAAGGTCTTCCTAATCTAGAGAATGCAAGAGGACTACTCTGTCTGGACAATTCTTGCTTCTCTAAATTTTAGTTTGAAGTATGACAAAACAGTTCTCAAAATCTGTTTTCTTGAAACACTACTGGCCATGGCAATTTGAGTCACTTTTCTTCCTTGGACTTTGAATAAAATGTTTGCAATACCTCATACAGATCTTTACACCCTGCCCACAAACATATAATCTTGGTACACCTATTAAGACAAATCCAGGTTAAAGTTGCAAAATGTTCTTACTTCATTTCCAGCCTATACATCAGGCACACTTTTACAGTTCTTATCCATAAAGTACAGTTGTGTACACAGTTGTGTAAAATGTAGATGTTCGAGTGCATTCACTGTTGCAGTCATCACATTTGGGTTATCTGCTTGCAGTAGCCCTCTGTCGGCCTGATTATCAAAGTCTTGGGTCCTGCGTCAGTTTCTGTCTCATCTTCCATAACGTCAGGTAATCAGGGGTATAAAGCATGCAGCCGATGCCATTACATCAGTTTTTCTTGCCCCAGATGTCATGTGCCCCCCTAATGGGAAGCAATTAAATATAAATATGCAAGGTTATACCACCAACAAAAAAGCAAATACACCAAAAAGCTTTTAAGCATAGTAAAGGAGAATAGAGGTATAACCAAAAGAAGTCAGGGGGCTGGAGGGAGGGTAACCAGGACTGCAACAGTGAATACACTCAAACATCTAAATTTATGGTAAGTGTACACAACTGTACTATGTTCTTCGTGTTTCACTGTTGCAGTCATCACATTTGGGTAGATTCCCAAAGCTAAGGATGGGACGAGGAATTTAGATAGCATTAGGGCCAGCTATAAGGCCCTGCAAGACTACAGTGGCAAAACTAGCTCTGGATTTAGAGAAAATAGGCAAATTGTACTGCTTGGTGAAAATATGTATAGAACTCCAGGTAGCAGCTTCTAGGATGTCCCTGGTAGGGACACCTCTGAGAAAGGCTGTAGAGGTAGATGCAGCCCTGGTTGAGTGTGGTCTTATCCCCTGTGGGAAAGGTTTTCCATGGTGCTTAGAGCAGAAATGAATGCAATGGACTATCCATTTAGAAATGGTTTGCTTTGAAATGGCCTTCCCCTCTGCCCCTGCAGCAAATGCCAACAACAGTTGTTCAGATTTCCTTTGAGGTTTAGTCCTGTCCAAGTAAAATCTAAGTTGTCGGTGCACATCTAAGGAGTGCAGTATCTGTTCCCCTTTGTTCTGTGGATTAGAAAAGAAGGTTGGCAAATGAATGGACTGATTAAGAGCCACACTGGATACTACCTTGGGCATGAAGGAGGGGTTGGTCCTGAGGGACACCCTTTCCACATGAAAGATGATGAAAGGCTCCTTAGCCATAAGGGCCTGTAATTCAGATACAATTCTTGCTGAAGTGATTGCTAAAAGGAAGGCTGTTTTCCAAGAAAGGAATTTTAACTCTGCACTTGCAGCTGGCTCAAAAGGAGATAGAGTGAGTTTTTCCAATACAAAGTAAAGGTCCCAGGCTGGAGTTGGGGCTCTCCTGGGTGGTCTTAGGTTGTTTGCCCCTCTGAGGGGCTGCTTGAGCAAAGGATGAGAGAAGAGGGGTAGGTTCTGGGATGTAATGAGCTGAAATGGCTGAGGCATGAATTTTGATGGAAGGAAAAAGAAATGCCCTTGTGAAGCATCTCAGTTAAGTATTGAAGAATCTGAGGTAAATTGGGTGCTGCTGTGCCCATCCCTTGAGTTTGGTTCCAGGAACAGAATCTTTTCCATTTTACAGCATAAGATTTTCTAGTACTAGGCCTCCGCGCCTCCAAAAGGACATCCAACATTTGTTTACTGAGGGATGGTAATGGAGAGGTAAAGCAATTAGTCAGGCTGCCAGGTTCAGGGTTTGAAGCTGAGGATGCAGAATCTGGCCCTCCTGCTGGGACAGCAGGTTAGGGATCAGAGGCAGGTGCCATTGAGCCAGTAGTAACACACTGCACAAGAGGGGGTACCATTGTTGGGGTGGCCAGTCTGGTGCAATCAGTATCATCCTTGGTTTGTCCTGTTTGATCTTTAGTAGTACTTTGGAGAGGAGAGGCAGAGGAGGAAAGGCATAAACTGATAGATTTTTTCCAGTTGAATGACAGGGCATCCCCTTTCCAAGCTTATTTGTGGGGAGTCTGTCCAATTGGTAGTTATGGGGGGAGGCAAACAGGTCTATATCTGGGCTCCCCCATTTATTAATCAACATATTGAAAGTATTTGGTTCTAGTTTCCACTCGTGTGGGTCCATGAGATTTCTGCTTAGTTCGTCTGCCAGTGTATTTAGCTTTCCTGGCAGGAACTGAGCCTGTAGATGCACTTAGTAGCTCAAGGCTGTGTTCCACAGAGCCATGGCTAGTCTGCAGAAAGGGTATGAATGCCCCCCCCTGCTTGTTTATGTACCACATAACAGTGGTGTTGTCCATCCTTACCATTAATTGTCCTGGAAGAATGTGGTCCTTGAAGGCGGTCAGAGCATTCTGTACAGCTAACATTTATTTTTGAATGATATGCAGTTGCATTTGACTTGGGTTCCATTTGCCTTGAATGCACTTCCCTGCTAGGTGAGCCCCCCCATGCATATTCTGATGCGTCTGTTGTTAGGGTTTGGGCGGCAGAGGGTAGAGGGAATGGTAGTCCCTTGTTTTGGTGGCAGGCTTCTGCCCACCAAAGGAACTCTAACGGTAGGCAAGTTAGGATGGGAATCATTGCTTCTAGATCCTGGAATGTTGACACCATAGGCTTTTTAGATACCATTGTAGTTTCCTCATATGTAGTCTTGCATATGGAATTAGGAGAATGCAGGAGGCCAAGAACCCCAAGGCTTGCAGTATTTGTCTTGCAGATAGCAGGGTTTTTGTGGCCATTAGTTTGAAGTAAGCTGTCAAATGAATTTGTTTCTCTGGCTTGAGGAAAGCCATCTGGGAAGTTGTGTTCAAGCTTGCTCCCAGGAATATAATTTGTTGACAGCGTAACAAGATGTGATTTATTTTCATTTATGGTGCACCCCAGACAAGTCAGCACCTTTTGTACAAATGCCAGGTGATTCAAAAGTATGTCCTGGCTTTCTGCCTGAATTAGACAATCGTCCAGGTATGGGTTTATTTGAATATTTCTTTGCCTGCAAATGCAATGACTGGAGCTAGGCACTTTGTGAACACTCTGGGTGCAGAAGATAAGCCAAAGGACAGTGCAGAGAACTGACAGTGCATGTAGCCTGCTTTGAAGCGTAGGTATCTTCTGCAAGATTCCCTGATTGGGATGTGTAGGTAGGCTTCCTTTAAATCCAGTGTTGCCAACCAGGCATCCTTACCTAGCATAGGAAGCAACTGTTGAACAGTTAGCATCTTGAATTTTGGGATCACCAAAAAAGTGTTTAAGATAGAAAGGTCCAGGATAGGACGCCATGAGTTGTCTTTTCTGGGTACCATAGGTTCATAGGTTTACAGGTAGGTACTAGGCTATCGGCCCAAGGGCCTACGTAAGCCTAGTCAACAAGGTTCCCTGGCTTACGCCACCCAAAAAAGTTATTTTCCTGTGCCACTGTCGAGCAGAGACACAGATGTGATCCCCGGGGTGTATTTCCTATTTCCCATCCACTCATTAAGATTTTTCTTGAAGAGTGCTAATGAAGAACTTTGCCTGACATAGACCGGTAGCCTGTTCCAGAGTACTGAAGTCTCTGGGACAGGAATCTATCCCTCCAGCATGTCCTGTTTATTGTGGTGACAAGGATTAGGTCCCTAGAGCGTGTAGCTCGGAGAGATTGGGATTTCTTTAGGTGTAGCATATCCAACAGCTCTGGGTTTGACATAGCTTTATACGTTAGGCAGAGATCACCTTGGAGTAGGCGATATGCTACGGAGTAAAGCTGGAGTTTTTTGAGATGGTCAGTGTAGGGCATTTGTTTGAGGCCAGTAATCCTCTTTGTGAGGTACTTCTCTGTGGCTTTTCCAGCTGCTGCAGATGTCTAGTGAGGTACATTCCAAAAGGGGTGTTGTACTCTATAATGGGTCTAATGAGTGTCGAGTAGAGGGGAACAAGGACCTCTTTTTTTCCTGGATGAGAACCCTTTTATGATGAGGTGTGCCACGAAGAAGGACTTCCTGACTACTGTGGCGATGTGTCTATCAAAGGAGAGACTACTGTCCACCTGGGTCCCAAGGTCTCATCACACATTCGGTGTTAAGTATATTGCTGCCTATGTGGTAGTTCATGGGTACAGAGTTTTTACCAAAGGGGATGACACTGCACTTTTTGGCATTGAGCTTGAGGCCATGGCTCTGCACCAGGTATCTGTCTCAGCGAGGCTCTTCTGTAGGATGTCCACATCACTTGGGGACTTGACTATGGCTCCTAGTTTGCAGTCATCTGCGAACTTCGTTAGCCAGAGGCCTTCTGTGTTAGCATGTACTTCAGAGAAGTAGATACCAAGCAGGAGAGGCCCCAGGACTGAACCCTTTGGTACTCTACTTGTCACTGGTTTGAGGTCAGATTTGGAGTCTGCAACTTTTACAGTGTGGGTTCCGTCAGTGAGCCAGTTGGCAACCCATCTTGTGACGTAGGGATTTATACCTAGTTTAGTGAGTTTAGCTATAATTCCAGAATGGGGGATGGTGTCAAAAGCCTTGGCAAGGTCAAGATAGGCTGTGTGAACCACCTTACCCTCATCTACGGCTTTGGTGACTGCCTCAAAGAAGTCGATCAGGTTCAGGAGGCATGATCTGTCTTTCACAAACCCGAACTGGGTGGGATCCAGAGTTTGGAGGTTACCAATGTGTTTGTTTATGAGTTCCATGATGATACGTTCCATGGCCTTGCAAACTAGGCTCGTCAGGCTAATAGGGAGATCATTCCCGGGATCAGTGGTGGCTCCCCCTTTGTGGAGTGGGATAACTGTTGCTGTTTGCCATTCAGTGAGCACAAAGCCTGATGCGAGGCTATTATTGAACATGGTGCTTAGGTGGGGAGCCAGTTCATTCTGAAGTTCATGTAAAACGCAGCCTGGGATGTTGTCTGGTCCCATTGATGCCGTGTTTTTGGCTTTAGAGAGTGCAGCTTTTACCTGCGTAGTTGTGATTACAGGGAATCTGCATTCTTCCTGTATAGATATGACCCCTTTAGGGGGTGGGGTGGGAGTAAAGTTAGCACTGAACTTATCTGCCAGGATGTCGGCAATATCAGTTGGTTCTGTAACTTTCGTGCTGTTGTGCTGTAACTCAGAGAAGATCTGGGTGTTGCCATCGAGATTCTTGACATAGCTATAGAATGCTTTGTGGTTGTCCTTAGAATTAGTGGTGATTTTGTTTTTGTAGCTAGCTTTGGAGGATCTTATAAGGGATCTCAGCTTCTTACTGAGGCTGACCAGGGAAGCTCTTCCACAGTTTCTTCCTTCTGCCAGGAAAAGTCTTGAGTAGAAACCTTGTCCCTTTTCTTCTTCTGGTACAGTTTGAATAGCCTTTATGCTTAAGAGACATAGTACTTGCTTTTGATCCTCTGCCCACTGATTTGGGGGTAGATCTGGCCAACCGTTTGGGGTTGGTAACGTGTGGAAGTGAAATCTGTATCCTTGGGAAACTATATTTAAAACCCATTTGTTCTGGGTAATTAGTTCCCAGTTTTTTGTCTGCAGAGCAATCTTTCCCCATAAAGGAGCAGTCAGTTGAGAAGGGGTTGGAAGTTTAAAGGTTGTCATTGAGACAGTTTACCATAGGGGGCAGTCTTACTACTCCCTGATTTGGAAGAGGGAGCCCCCTACTGCTCAGTCCTGTGCGTACCCTGGGACTGAAGCCTGGGTTCGGGGTTTGGACTGAGAAGGACTGGAAGAGGTGGGAAAGGACCAATTCTTAGAGGGCCAATGCTTACTAAATCTTGGAGGCTGTACCTGTAGGAAATCTTTAACAGTTTGCATAGACTTAGCTATTTCCTCCACCTTTTTAAGTACTTCTGCTTTGTTGCCAAATAGGCGGTCCTGACTTAAGGGAGCATCCAACAATTTAGCTTTAACATGATCTGGCAAGGATTGCTCCTTAAGCCAAGCATGCCTTCTAAGTACAGACCCAGTGACAGCAGCCCTGCAAGATGCCTCTAGTGAATCAAAACCGCATTGTAAGGTATGTTTTCCAACTTGTTCAGCAGAATGCATTAAATCCTGTAAATCCTTATTTTCAGCACAGTCAGGAATCAACATCATTTTCTGTTTAAGCAATCCAGTAATATGCTGCTGACACTAACATATGAAACTGGCAGTTTAAGGCCCTAATGGCCAAGGTTGCAGAAGTGTATACCTTCTTACCCCATCTATCCAGCGCCCTGGAATCTCTATCAGAGGGTTAGGATTTTTGGCAATAGTAGCCTTAATGCCCTTGGGTCCCTGTGAAATGGTCTCAGGATCCGCAGTAGGATTTTTAAAAAGGAACTTGTGAGTCAGGAACCTTGTAATATCTATCAGGTTTTCTGGGCGCAGGAGGTAAAGAGTCAGGGGTCAACTAGATTCCGAAAAGGCATCATCAACAATGTCCAGTACAGGGGGGATAGCTAAAGGCCTGTGTTGGGGTAGGAGTAAGAAATCCCTAAGCCTCTTTTTAGAATCAGAGTAAGCCTGGCTTTCCCAGCGAAAATGCTCCTTAAGTGTATGCAAGGTTTCACCAAAAGAGAAATCCACTGGAGGGGAAGCAGAGGGAATAGAGTCCTCTGCATCAGAATTCTCATAGGTAGATAAGGGTAAATCCTGGTCATCAGAGGAAACAGAAATTTCAGAATCTTGATCAGAAGTATCATAAGCAAATTCAGTCCTAGATCTCTTGGAGGGGGAAGGCTGGCTTCCCCTGATTAAAGTAATAAGTTCTTCAGCCATTCTTACATTTGTTTTTTAAGCATAGAGACCTGACCATGCGGTCTGGGCATCTGTTTTCTAGGCATGGTTCAAGTTTTAGGCCTTGAAGAAGAAGATGGCGTCGGTGTAATATGCAAGTCAGTAGGCCTGAATACACCCGCAGAAGCCGGCTCCAGACCCATCCAAGGTAGAGACATCCGCAGGTTCGACAGTTGAAGCATCTCACGGCATACCAGACTCCGAATGGGTCTCAGTAGAGGCCTGCGAATCTGAAGTAGCGGGTATCAGGGGCTGCAAAAGCATCTCACTGAGTACCGGTGAACTGGCGACTAGCTTAGGAGAAGCGGCATTGGCAGCTTTGGACCTAGGTGGCCTGTCTCTGTCTTTATCTGAGTTTTTTCAGAATATTGGTAGTCGGGGGGCTTACCGAAGACATATCTGGATAATTGAACAGAGTACCAAATTATTTAGAAGCGTAAATATACAGACGACTAATAGTTCGTTGTTTAAATAAATAAGGCATAAAACCGACAGCGAGGTACATCGTGGTCAGGGCCTAGGCAAGGAATACAGTACGAATGAAAATCTTTATGAGGTATTTGCTTTCCACAAGAAATACAATTATTGACTTTTACTGACATCGGTTTAGAGCATGAAAAAGTTTCCCCAACAGGGTACTTAGCTTTAGTTGAAGACTTCGGTTCTGAAACTCGAAAATTAAAATTTCAGGAGTCGGTCCGATCGGCACTTGCGAACTTCTTCTGCTTCGGGCACCGCACGGCAAGAAAGACTGATTGAATGGCATCGGCTGCATGTTTTATACCCCTGACTACCTGACGCCATGGAAGATGAGACAGCAACCGACTCAGGACCCAAGACTTTGATAATCAGGCCGAGTGAAGGCTACTGCTAGTAGATAACCCAAATGTGATGACTGCAACAGTGAAACACGAAGAACATCTGTATTTCTGTTTTTTTTTTCTCCTGCACTTCCTTTACTGTGAACAGATTCTTACACATAACTAACACTGACAAAGTAGTAAATTTCATTTCTCCATTTCCATTTTCCACCCATTAACAAATGAGTAAAGTCATTGCAATTAAGTATTCCTATGTTACAAAAATGAGAAATGACAATCCCCAAAGTCACTTCTACAGTTCTTTCTCACAGTATTCTCCTTTACAGTTCTCACCATTTGTCAGTCTGAATGAAGTTAGGGTGAACTGGAGGTTGTGTGCGAATTTCCACTCATACAAATCTTAATTCATGATTTTCGCAGTGCAGGCCATTATCAGATGCAACAAAGTACAGTTATACAAGTTGTACTTACCCATAACGTTAGATGTTTGAATTCCTCACTGCTGCAGTAAGTAGCCTTACATCCTTGCCCAGGACACAACTGGCCAGTTTCAAAAAGCTCTGTCGCTCTCCAACCTTCACTCTGATTGCTCAGGAGCTTCAAGGAGGGGAAATAAGCAGTCAAACTGAAATCTTTCTTCAGGACTTTCATGCCCATGGGGAGGGGGGCAGCCTACCAGTACTGAACTACCAATAACTTAACAATATAAAGTATAAATCAAATCCATATTTTACATCCCAACTACAACCATATACAACAGTAGGGGAGTGGAGGGGATGGGGCTACTACAGCAAGGAGAAATGTGAACAGCTGCTGTTAAGATTAAGTGCACTTTGCCAGGAGCGGCCTTAGGTCAACTGGTGCCCTAGGCAAAAGGGTTCTATGACGCCCCCCTCCACACCACCTAGTGCCCCCATCCTGGTCTACCTACACCAAATAAATACTGGAAAAGTACTAAGGCCGGCTATGCATTTTGCATAAATGTACTTTGCTCATTATATCCACTGCTATAGTAGCATTTCAGTCTATATGGGCAGATTACAAAGCCTACCCAACCTGGCAGGAGGAAGGATATGGATCCAGGAGCCCTTGGAGAATGGTACTAGCAAAGCCAGTCCTGCGCTGAGAGAAGGAATACAGCGTGTGCTGCTTTTTAAAGCTATGCACAGAGGACAATGTAACTACCTCCAGGATGCTTCTAGAATTTGCCACTTTCTAGTATGCTAGCAAAGAAAGCAAAGCTCTAGTGGAAAGTTTCTTGATACTACCTGGAATACATTTACCAAAGAGGTAAAACAAAAGGTAGCAGTGGTAGACAACCTGGAATTGTCTCTTTAGACATGGGGTATCCCTTTGTTGCTTCATGACAAGAAATAAATAGCTTATCAGCTTTTCTAAAGAACTTAGTTCTGTCACAACAGTACATGGGCTGCCAAAGTATGCCCAGAGTATGCAGAATCCTTTCTCCCTGGTTTTTGGGATCTGGGTGGAAAACTTCAAGATTAGTGGCTTGCTTCAATGTAAACTCCGAAACCACTTTGGGAATAAAAGGGGTTTGCTCTTAATGTGACCATATCCCACAAACCAACTGTACTTGAAGTATTTAATATTATAAAAGAGATAAAAGAACTGGGATCTTTAGAAAAGGGAAGGAGCATATTACATAGATATAAATGGAATTTGTGGCAACAATACATGGAGAATAATACTCTGGAGAAGGATATTAAAGAATGGTGTTAATGAAAAACATGTTAATACACTTTTTCTTTTTGATTAATGTATGTGTGCCTATGTCTTAAGTAATAATTTAATAAAGGTGTTTTAAAAAATGTGACTCTATCCCTATGGGATATCAGACAGGGATCACCCACCATTAGAGCTTCTTGCAGCTCAGATACTCTGCTTGCAAATGTCAAAGCAATGAGAATTACAATCTTTCAAGTCATGATCCTCAAGTCAGCCTGATGAGCAGGTTCAAATGGAGGCATAGTTAACTTTTCCAGCACAAACTTAAGATCATAAGGAAAAGCATCCTACTGACTAGGAGGTCCCTTCAGAAACTGTTGTGCAACAAACAAGAGAGGAAAAAGGAAGATCCACAGGCAGATATGCTGCTGTGGCTGCAAGATTAACATTTACAAAGGAATAGGACATGCCAGAGGAAGGAGGAGTGACGTTTAAGGGAAGGCAGGAATTGATCGATTTATTTAATGCTGGACTGATAATTATACAAAAAAATATATGTGATTATGTTTGGAACTGGGAATATATTAATACGCTTTGCTTTCTTTCATATAAATGTATATTTGTCTTTATCTTAAGTGATACTTCAATAAAGGTATTAAAAAACAAAGGCCAAAGATAGCTCAAAACAAGTAACAACTGTGGTGCATAATTGCTGATGGGACCCTGGTTACTGGCTAGGCACCAACTAGATCACTTCCACTTGTCAATATATGATTTTCTATTAGCTTTTTTGCTCCTTTTAAACTTGGTGTACATCCTTATGAAAGAGATGTCTAAAAGGCATCAAAACTGAATCCTCCAATAAGTTAGTTGAAGCTGATTGGGACTGGGGTGCATCAAACTCCCTCAAAGACTGGACCTACTGACACAGAACAGGAGATACTTGTGGTAAGAAGGGAGAACCAGTGTTGCCTGGGCTAAAAGGGAGTCACCACAATAATGTTTGGAGAGTCCTTAATCTTCAGAATTATCCTATATCAGTGGAAAGCTTGAAATGTTGGAGGGATAGGTTCCTGTCCCAGAGACTCCCCATACTCTGGAATAGACTGCCAATACATGTCAAGCAGAGTGCCTCTTTGGCCTTCTTCAAAAGGAACCTTGACGACTGGATGGGAGATAGGAAATTCACCCCGGGGATCATGTCAGTCATCCTGTTAGACAGGGGACCAGGGAAGTAAATATTCTGGGAAGAAATAGCCAGGGAATTGTTATGGCTAGGCTTGTATAGGCCCCTAGGGCCGACAGCCTCTTACCAACCTATGAAAATGCATAAAGGAAGATTCCTGTCCATGGGAATAAAAATGCATTTATTTTTTTCCAGGCTTGCTTATACGGATCCCTGGTATAAAATTTCCTTAGTTATCCGTTTTGAAGGAAGGCAAAGAGATCTATTCCAGATGTTCCCTACAACTGGATCAATTCCAGGATGAACCCTTCATTTTATTTTCATTTGTCAGGGTCTCCTAGTCCTGCTCAGCTTGTCTGTCACTACATTTTGGTCTGACAGAATGTAAGATGCATGGAAGGTGAAAGCATGCTGTAAAGCTACTTCCCAAGCTATTACAGCCGGCCTACACAGAGGATAAGATCTGGTATCCTCTTGCTTGTTTATGTACCACACACGGTGGTGTCATCTGTAATCACCTGTAGACATCCAGGGAAACAAATATAATGGCCATTTCAAGGCAGAGATTAAAGTAGACACGTCTTTGGCATTTGCGTGTTTTTGTCTGTCTGAGGAATTTCACAGGCCTTGCACCTTTACTCATCAGAAACTGTCCTCCAAGCAAAACCTGAAGCACCTGTGGTGAAGGAATGGCTTCGGAATAGAGACCAGAAGGGGAAACCTGGGTTCAGCAGTTCCTTTTTAACAAAGTGCAAAACTGGAATTTGATATTCCAGAGAATGCAGTTGTTGGGTCCATGTATTTTTTAGAAACCACTGCATTTTTCTCATGTGCAACCTGGCTAGAAGAATCACGAGAATCAAAGAAGTCATCAACTTTAACACTCTGAGAAATGCTGAAACTGACTGGAGAAGCTCTGAAAAGATTCCAGATAAAAATTCACATTCTCCCATGTCAAAAAAGCTTTTTTGCTGAGAGGCATCTGGAAGGAAACCCCGAAACACAATCCAGTGCGAAAAAATAAAGGAGGACTTTCGCACACTTATCTTAAATATCAGATTGGTTAGAAGAGACATATTCCAGCCTAAGGAATTTTGACATCTGGGAAAATGCTTTGCAAAGATTATTAAGCCGTCTAAATAAGGAAAAATGTGAACGCTATTCAGTCTGCAATGAATGAATAAATTAATGAACGAGTTTACTTTGTAAACACTGTCAGAGCTGAAGGTAATCCAAAGAGTAATACAGAGAACTGATAGTGTGACCCAGAGACAGAGAATCTCAGAACTTTCCTGAAGCCTACAACTATTGGAATCAGTTGATAAACATCATCCTTTTTCATTAAGTGTCAAAGGTGCATGCAACAGGTAGCAAACTCATCTTTGATGCAGAAAGCTGTGTGTATACTCCCACACTAAGGAAATACATTGCTAACACTACAGTGCAGCATAAGGGAGGTGCTGCACTCTTCAGTGCGTTGTCATTCAGATGAGACGTAAAATGAGGCCCCAACTGCCTGAGTTGGTGTTAGCTCAGGTGAATGTAAAAGATCCCATGGCAACTATCAAAAAGAGAAGGATCATTTATTTATTTACATTTTCTACATTATGTACGGATTTATACACACACTTATGGGTCTACTTCAGTAGACCGAAATACCACTTACCTGAATTACAAATAACCAAGACGACAAAACCAAAACCAACAATTATGCACATCACCGAAACAGATTCTGGGGTAAACAACCACTTGGCCAACATGGGAAATTTGCCCTTTCCCCCACTGTAGTGCGATCTCAGAGTTGGTGTATTTAGTTGGTGGGGGGGGGGGCAAAGCCACACACTTGGATGGATTTAACATGTTTTGATGTACTTTTCTTTTTATGTTGGCCAAGTGGTTGTTTTCCTGGGAATCTGTTTCGGTGATGCATACGTACATTAAAATGCAGTTTTGGTTTTGTCGTCTCGGTTATCTGCAAATCGGATAAGTGATATTTTGGTGTACTGAAGTTGACATATATATATATACATATATATACACACACATACACATGCACACACACACACACATATATATCTATGCCTATATATATATGTGTATATATATATATATATATATATATATATATATATATATACACACATATATATCTATGCCTATATATATGTGTATATATATATATACATACATATACACACACGCACACACATTATATATATATATATATATATATATATACACACACACACACGCACACACACACACACACATTATATATATATATACAGACACACACATACACACACACACTATATATATATATATATATATATATATATATATATATATATATATATATATATATATATATATATACACACATACATATATACATACATATAGGTTCATAGGTTTATACTAGGCTATCTGCCCTGAGGCATTTATAAGCCTAGCCCAAAGTTTTGTGGTTTGTGCCACCCCTTAGGTCGGAGGAATACTGTTCCCATTAGTTTGCCGTGCCTCTGTCCAGCAGTGACACAGAGATGATTCCCGGGGTAAACCTACGATCTCTCATCCACTGGTCAAGATTCTTTTTGAACAGAGCCAGCGAGGTGCTCTGCCTCACATGGACCGGGATTCTATTCCACAGCATAGGGAGTCTCTGGGAGATGAATCTATCCCTCCAGCACATCCTGTTTATATTCGTGTTGAGGTTTAAGTCACTTGCTCTAGTGATTCTGGTGGATTTGGACTTTTTGAGGTGGAGCATGTCCATTAACTCCGGTTTGGACATGGCCTTGTATGTCAGGCACAGGTCACCTCTGAGAAGACGGTATGCGACTGAGTAAAGCTGGAGTTTTTTCAGTCTGGCAGCATAGGGCATGTTTTTGAGTCCCATTATCCTTTTGGTAAGGAACTTTTGGGGTCTTTCCAAATGCTGCAGGTGTCGGGTGATATACATTCCGAATGGGGCATTGTACTCAATCATTGGTCAGATAAGTGAAGAGTACAGGGGAACAATGACCTCTCTTGATCTGGATGTGAATCCCTTCATGATCAGGTGGGCAATGTAGAAGGTCTTTCTAACCACTTTGGCAACGTGAGTGTCAAAAGAAAGGTTACTGTCAACCTGGGTCCCCAGGTCCCAGATAACCTCTTCAGTGCTTAGTGGATTTCCTCCTATATGGTAGCTTGGGGTTACCTTGTTTTTCCCGAAGGGTATGACTATACATTTTTTGGCATTTAACTTCAGGCCGTGGCTCTGACACCAGCTATCCATTTCCGTGAGACCCTTCTGCAGGATATCTGTGTCTGATGTATTTTCAACTATAGCGCCCAGTTTGCAGTCATCTGCAAATTTTGTCAGCCATAGTCCTTCTATGTTTGCCTGTACTTCTGAGAAGTAGATGCCGAACAATAGGGGGCCCAGGACTGAACCCTGTGGGACACCACTTGTGACCAGCTTGGAGTCTGACATGGCGCCAGCAACTCTAACCCTATGTGTTCTGTCCTTAAGCAAGTTTGCAACCCATCTTGTGACATATGGGTTAATATTTAAGCTGGTAAGTTTTTCAATGATACCCGAGTGGGGTATTGTGTCGAAAGCTTTCGCAAGGTCGAGGTAGGCTGTATGAACTGCCTTTCCCTCATCAATAGCCTTGGTGACTGTTTCAAAAAAGTCGACCAAGTTCTTTGCAGATCAGGCTTGTTAAGCTTATGGGTCGGTAATTTCCAGAGTCCGTAGAGGCACCGCCTTTGTGGAGTGGGACCACAGTTGCCGTACGCCACTCCTTGGGCACGTAGCCTGTGATAAGGCTAAGATTAAACAGCAGCCTTATGTGCGGGTTTAGTTCCTCATTGAGTTCGTGTAGCACACAGCCGGGGACACCATCCGGTCCCATGGATGCTGTGTTCTTAGCTTTAGAGAGAGCAGTTTTCACCTGCGCATTTGAGATGCTGGGGAGGCTACACTCCGCTGGGATAGTCATCTCTCCTTTTGGGGGGGAGGGAGGGGTGAAGTTTGCACTGAACCTGTCTGCCAGTATGTTGGCAATGTCTGTGGGTTCGGTGATTTTGGTATCATTTTCGATTAATTCTGAGCATATCTGGGAGTTTCCACCCAGGTTTCTAACATAGCTAAAGAAGGCCTTATGATTGTCTTTTGAGTTTGTGGCAATTTTTCTCGCAAAACTGGCCTTGGATGATTTTATGAGTGCTCTTATTTTTTTTACTAATAATGATCAAGGGTGTCTTCCCTTTTAGGGATTTTGCTCCATCATGTAATAGCTTTCTCCTCTTACTGTAAAGTCTGTTTACAGCTGGGGTCCACCAGACTGGGCGTTTACCCTTGGTGGCAAAAGTCTTGGTTTTATTTGGGATTGCCTGATCCATGCATCATTGGAGGTGCTCGTAGAATGCATTTGTAAGGAATTCTGCAGCTTGGGTAGTAGTTTCCACTGGCTTAGGGGCCTTGAAGGATACCACACCAGTCTAAGTAGTGTGAAGTCGGCTTTTGAGAAGTTCTTCACTGTGGTCTTTTTAGTTTGAGGTGGGGGCGGGATGTGGATTTCCAGTGAGATTAGTTTGTGATCTGATCTCACCAATGAGGGGTATACTTCCGGTGTGGAGCATTTTGTCCCCATGTTAGTGATGATGAGATCAAGTATATTTTCTCCTCTTGTGGGAACGGTGACTAGTTGTTCCATGGCATTTGAGTTTATGAGCTCCAGGAACCTTTGGGCTAGAAGGTTTGGGCTTGAGTAATGTTCCCAGTCTATATTCGGGTAATTGAAGTCACCCAATATGATGGTATTAGGAGATACCTTTATACCCTCCAGTGTCTTCAGGA